>NC_057408.1:23976340-24276340 GCF_019320065.1 Cervus canadensis | reverse complement strand
ATTATAATCTTCACAGCCAAAGATGCAGAAGCTCTATACAATCAAGCAACAGCAAGGCCAGGAGCTAACTGTGGCTCAGCTCATGAACTCCTTATTGCCAAATTCAGACTGAAATTGAAGAAAGTAGGGAAAACCACTACACAATTCAGGTATGACCAAAATCAAATCACTTATGATTATACAGTGGAAGTGAGAAATAGACTCAAGGCATTAGATTTGATAGAGTGCCTGAAGAACTATGGACAGAGGTTCATGACACTGTACAGGAGGCAGTGATCAAGACCATCTCCAAGAAAAAGAAATGCAAAAACGCAAAATGGTTGTCTGAGGAGGCCTTAAAATAGCTGAGAAAAGAAGAGAAGCTAAAGGCAAAGGAGAAAAGGAAAGATATACCCATCTGAATGCAGAGTTCCAAAGAATAGCAAGGAGAGCTAAAAAACCCTTCCTCAGTGATTAGTGCAAAGAAATAGAGGAAAACAATAGAATGGGAAAGACTAGCAATCTCTTCAAGAAAATTAGAGATACCAAGGGAACATTTCATGCAAAGATAGGCCCAATAAAAGACAGAAATGGTATGAACCTAATAGAAGCAGGCAATATTAAGAGGAGGTGGTAAGAATACACAGAACTACTATGCAAAAAAGATTTTCATGACCTAGATAATCACAATGGTATGATCACTCACTTAGAGCCAGACATCCTGGAATGTAAAGTCAAGGGGGCATTAGGAAGCATCACTATGAACAAAGCTAGTGGAGGTGATGGATTTCCAGCTGAGCTATTTCAAATCCTGAAAGATGATGCTGTGAAAGCCCTGTACTCAATATGCCAGCAAATTTGGAAAACCCAGCAGTGGCCACAGGACTGGAAAAGGTCAGTTTTCATTCTAATCCCAAAGAAAGGCAATGCCAAAGAATGCTCAAACTATCGCACAATTGCACTCATCTCACAGGATAGCAAACTAATGCTCAAAATTCTCCAAGACAGGCTTCAATTGTATGTGAACTAAGAACTTCCAGATGTTCAAGCTGGTTTTAGAAAAGGCAGAGGAACCAGAGATCAAATTGCCGACATCATTAAAAAAGCAAGAGAGTTCCAGAAAAACATCTATTTCTGCTTTATTGACTATGCCAAAGTGTTTGTGTGGATCACAACAAACTTTTAAAAATTCTTAGAGATGACCAGACGACCTTACCTGCCTCCTGAGAAATCTATATGCAGGTCAAGAAGCAACAGTTACAATGGGACATGATCAACAGGCTGGTTCCAAATACGGAAAGGAGTACGTTAAGGCTGTATGTTGTTATCCTGCTTATTTCACTTATATGCACAGTACATCATGCAGAATGCCAGGCTGGATGAAGCACAAGCTGGAATCAAGATTGCTGAGAAAAATATCAGTAACCTCAGATATGCAGATGACATCACTCTCATGGCAGAAAGTGAAGAGGAACTAAAGAGCCTCTTGATGAAAGTGAAAGAAGAGAGTGAAAAAGCTGGCTTAAAAACATTCAGAAATGAAGATCATGGCATCTGGCCCCATTACTTCATGGCAAATAGGTGTGGGGAAACAATGGAAAGAGTGACTGACTTTATTTTCTTGGGCTCCAAAATCACTGCAGATGGTCACTGCAGCCATGAAACTAAAAGACACTTGCTCCTTGGAAGAATAGCTATGACCAACCTAGCCAGCATATTAAAAAGCAGAGACATTACTTTGCCAACACAGGTCCATCTAGTCGAGGCTATGATTTTTCCAGTAGTCACGTATGGATATGAGAGTTGGACAATAATGAAAGCTGAGTGCCGAAGAATTGATGCTTTTGAATTGTGGTGTTGGAGAAGACTCTTGAGAGTCCCTTGGACTGTAAGGAGATCCAACCAGTTGATCCTAAAGGAAACCACCCCTGTTTATTCACTGAAAAGACTAATGCTGAAGCTCTAATAATTTGGCCACCTGATGGGAAGAAATGACTCATTGGAAAAGACCCTGATGCTGGGAAAGATTGAAGGCAGGATGAGAAGGGGACGACAGAGGATGAGTTGGTTGGATGGCATCACCAACTCGATGGACAAGAGTTTGAGCAAGCTCTGGGAGTTGGTGATGAACAGGGAAGCCTGGCATGCTGCAGTCCATGAGGTCGCAAAGATTTAGACACGACTGAGCAACTGAATTGAACTGTCCAACTGTTTGTGACTTCATGGATTGTAGCCCACCAGGCTCCTCTGTCCATGGAATTCGCCAGGAAAGAAAACTGGAGTGGGTTGCCAATTCCTTCTCCAGGGGCTCTTTCTGACAGAGGGATTGAACCCAGGTCTCATGCATTACAGGCAGACTTTTTTTTTTTTATACTGTCTGAGTCACCAAGGAAGCCCAGTCTAAAGTCCTACTAAGTTCTCCACTTCATCATGACCAAATCCCAATACAAACTGGCTACATGGGATAGAGACCTAAGTGATGATTAATATAATTAAGCTTATGTGTGGGGACAAAAAAGAAGCCCAAGATAATTGACCCAAGAATATTGACCCTACAAGAACTTAACTTTTTCCTGATCACCCCTTCCGAGGCCACACAGAACAGAAAATAGAGAAAATATTTCAGATTTTGTACCTTTTAATATACAGTAAATCTGTCTGCAAGCTAAAGTTCCTATCATCTTTCTAGGTAAACTGAAACTAAGATTTTTAGGTATGGATCTAGGAAGGTGACACAATAGATATGTTTCCTCACTCCAAAGTATCTAACTTGATTTTCTATCTGTGTTATAGTAGATTTGGTAAAATGTTAAGCATATGCTGCTCTTAAACAGATTTGTTTAAAATTGGAGATCCACTGCAACTTCCTTCTATTTCTTAAATAGCATATCTTAAGATAACTTTATTAACTACTAGAAGGTATTTGATGCCAGTATTGGTTTGAAATTCCAGAACTGAAGCAAAATATAAAATTCTGTAAAGTTTCTGAAAAAGTCAAAAATAGAATGAAAGTGCTGAAGGATGAAACCATCTAGTCAAACCGAAAGGCATCAGTTGTCTTTGATGAAATCATGAGCCTTGGTATTTGTTTCTCTCTTCTTATAATGCTGTTCCCATTTGTATTTGAACTACGCAGAGCTCCATTCAGTTTAAGAGCATAGATATTCACTCAATTACCTTAGCATAGGAAGAAAAGGGAATTTGGGCAAGGATTTAAGGGAAGAAGTGAGTCAGACAGAAGGAAATTCAAGACCAGGAACTCCATTTTGCCGCACGTCTCCTATCTAAAGTATGAATTGAAAATCTGGCAAGAACCTTAAACTCTTGAAAGTCAAAAAAATAATCTTTTTCATGATGGTGCAGCTTCTTTCTACCTTTTGACTCTTCTTTTTTTCATATCAAGCTCCTCCTTATCACTTAAGTTTGCACATTGTTATGACTTCAACTGACTATGACTAAATAGTCAATTTCTCAGTTTCCCAAGTTCCAATTCTCCAAAAAGTGTTATAAGCTATTCTGTATAGAGGCCAGAAGTCACTGGTCACTGCCGTTGAATTAGGGGTGTCCCCCATTGGGTTTATCACCGGCAGCATAGGTGTGGCCTATGGGTGGAGAGACGCAGTGGACAAGGGATGTTAGAATGAAACAGATTCAGGGGATTGCACCATATCATTTACACATTTGTTAGCTTCATCCTGTTGAACTCCGCAAGGTTGCTGTTTATTTATGAAGCGAGCTTAGTGGTTGGTGTCATCTACATATCGAATTAATTTTATCATCATGTTTTCTAGCTATAGCCCTTTTAAAGGTACTGCAGCTTTGCTGGATCTGTGTATATATTGTGACTCTGTCTGCTGTTTTGAGTACATGCCTTACTGGTTGGTAAACTGTATAACGAAGTTTCCAGTTGCAGGTGTAACACTTTCTAATGGATTAGTGAAGTGAAAGTTCTCAGTCATGTCCGACTCTTTGCGACCCCATGGACTATACAGTCCATGGAGTTCTCCAGGCCAGAATAATGGATTGGGTGGCCTTTCCCTTCTCCAGGGAATCTTTCCAACTCAGGAATCGAACCGGAGTCTCCTTCATTGCAAGTGGATTCTTTACCAACTGAGATATCAGGGAAGCAGTTTCACTGCTTGTTTTGGGCTCCAAGATTACTTTATACAATTTTGTGTCACTCAGGAAATTGCAATCGAGTGCATTTCTCTACATCTTTGTTGTCATTCTGCCCACAGTTAATGGTGCATCCTTTGATGGCCCTTTGAAGTTCTGACAATACTACTTTGCTCCTCTCAGTTTGCAGAAAGCCAGGAATTTAACACAAAATAAATAAGTAGGATAAAATACTGCTACATTACAAGAGCTAAAGTTCTTTTCTTTCTCTCTTTCATCTCAAGTTTAATTCCTAAAGTGAACGTGTTGCATTATTCTTTTTAAGAAAGTTGATTGAATAATTAAATCCTAAAGCATGCCTATCAGACAGCTAATATTCCTGGCCTGTGAACTAACCAAATCTAGTCTCTCTGTGCTGCCCCAAACTGCCGTTCTAATAAGTGAAATACCATTGTGCTGATAAGATAGATTTTCAGTTTTGCCATAGTTCACAGCTACTACTCTACAAAAAACAATTTGGGTCACTACTTTGATCACAAATTTACTTTCTACGGAGCATTTTTTGGTTATGATTGAGCAGTAATAAACACAGAAAGGTTCTTTTCCTATGGGTTGAATTGCAATATTTGAATTAATGGAATTCTTCCTCATTTTTAAAATGAAAGGGTTGGACTACTCATATTTAAAGTTCTTTTCAGAATCAAAATGCCATGATAATATAATTCTGTAATTCAATTAAATATCCCCTTTTCAATCAAAAGGATCAGAATGCAAGCAAAATTTGAACTTGGTAAAAGGTAACTTTTATTTTCAGTTCCCTATCAGGCTTTTCTCTCTGCCTTTATGGACCCTATCTTGGTCTCACAGAGCTGTCAGTGATCTTTCTCAAATGGTTTTAAATCATTGCTTCCTTCAGGGATAAGTGTTTGTAAGAGGAGCTTGAAAACAGGAAAACCTTCAAGATAGCAACTGATGAATTACCAAAGGTGAAATTTCAGGAAATAGTGGTTGGCTGGCCTCTCAAGTAATATAATGGACTTTATCTACCCACTCCTCCTGGACTAAGCTTAAAGCTCTGGAGAATTAAACTGGCTCCAAAAACTAGGTTTTCTCTGTTGCTCTAATTGATAAATCAATTAGTAGTAGAGTGAGATAATTTATTATTTATTGGCCAGTATATCATTCATTCATATTCAGTCTTCTCTCAAGTTGGAATATAGAAAAAGTCTTTCCTTCCAATTTATGAGTGTAAGGCAGAAGCTAATCTCCAAGATTTATATTAGGCAAAAGATCAGGCTTCAGAATAGGGACTAGAGGATTATACTGCAGAACTGAGGAATGTGTGAAGCATTAATTGCATGCTCCAATAGTGGTTCTAGAGGGTATTTCTATGGCTTCACAATATGTCAAGTTTTGTATGCATGAGGGCTTTTGGCCATAGTAAAAAATAATTAGTTAAAACTATTTAAAACAATAAAATGGCTACGGTTATATTTTGCTGATAATTTTCAAAAGTGAAAGATTTGATATGGGTTCATTAAGAAAAGAAGGCAGCAGGGAAATGTGGTTACCTCTGAAGTGTGCAAAACAAAGTCAATCCAAGAAATGTTTACTCTATTTCAGAAGACTAGATATTACATCTAATATATAAAAATGGGTGAATATAATTTTTACAGAGGAAAAATATCTCAGATAAAATATATATCATATATCATATTAATATATGCCATTAATGTACCAATTTATCACTAGAATATATTATTAATATATCAAGATAATCAAGAGCTTCTGTTTAGTCTGCATAGGTAAGGGATGTGTAACTCTAGCTAAAAATCATTATCCTAGAAGATACTTGATTCAAACTAAAGAAGAAAAGTTGTCATCAAAATTGAAATAAATGAACTTATACCTGATGGCACAATACTATCCAATTTCAAGCATTAGGCTTCTGATAGAAACAAGTTAACAAGAGCTTTGACAATTCTTTAGATTTTCCATACAACCTACAATTTCTGATTTATATTAATAATATTTTACCTATATCAATTTAACCTAAAGACATGACATTTTCCATGCAAGTCCTTAATGGTATCTAACACCTTCCTTTTTACAAGGTAAAAAAACAAATCTTTTTGATTTTCCAGGGGCCCTTTAAGGTGGTTTTAGTCACAAAGGATATTCTCTGGGGAATTAGATTTTGGCGCGTGTAAAACATCAGAGATGTAAGAATATATATAATTTGTGTGCTTTTCTGTATACTTTTTTCCTTCTTTTGGAATATAACAGCTTTACAGTTATTTAAGATAGGATCATGGGTTACTAAGAAACAAATTGGTTACATATTTAACCAAACCAAGAATGAAATATTTTAAAAATATATAAAGGGGGCTTTCCCATTTCTTTTTCTGCATGTAAGGCACTCAGAAACCCCCGTTCTATCCTAAATCAAGTAAGAAAAAGAAAGAGAATGAAAACATCAACTATTTTGGAATCCGTATGAGGTAAAGAAACAGGCCAAACTGATGCCCTTGAGGATGAACAAACCAACAGGTCAATACAGAAGGAAACGGCTTACCCAAGCAGAGGGGACAAGCAGAAGTCACCACAGGAACCCACGCCAACGCGAGAAAACCAGAACTGTAATCGACGAATCGCTGCAGGCTCCATGTGGACCACTCTGTTGACAAACTCAGGGGGGACTCAGTCAGAGGGGGACCCCCACAACCCTGGGGATTTTCTTCCAGGGTCTAGACCAGATTCACACAGGAAATATCTGGGAAAAATCCTCTCACAATAACTACAGGACGAAGGGAGAGGAGCCATTTTGAATTACCGCAAAGCACTCTGGTCTCCTTAAGAAGACTTGCCCACACGAAGCTAGTTAACTTTAGACCAACTTTCTGGTTGTTAGCAGTATCTGACTCACCTGGGGGAAGGTGAATACCCACTCCAGCAGGCTCCTGACTTGCGTGTGGGAGGAGGGAAACATTTTAGCCATTCTCTTCCACTTAAGAAGCAGAAAAAGTATTAAAAATACTTGTGAAGTTCACAGCTCACAGGCATAGCATCCTTAAAAGACTGAGGCATAATTATAAGACTAGCAAATTCTTCACCCACAGCTGACCACCACACGACTAAAGGCCTATTTACAGCAGTACCTTGTAACCAGTCATCATGCCTGGCTATCAACAAAAGATTACAATGTCTATCAAAAGACATAAAACACAATTAGAAGAGGCAAAACAAGAATCAGAACCAGACATGGCAGAGATGCTGGAATTATCAGACTGGGAATTTAAAACAGTTAAGATTATATACTAAGGGCTCTAATGGAAAATGTAGTCAGCATGTAAGAACAGATGGGCAGTGTAAGCGGATGGGGATACTAAGAAAAAACCAAAAAGAAGTGCTGGAGATAAAAACCAGAATAATAGAATGAAGAGCACCTTTGAGGGGCTATCTGTAGACTGGACATAGCTGATGAAAGAATCTCTGAGCTAGAGCATACAGCAGTAGAATCCTTGAAAACTGACAAGCAAAGAGAACACAGACTGAAAAAACAGAACATCCAAAGACTGTGGGACAACTGCTGAACTATAACATAAGAGAAATGGGAATATCCGAAGGAGAGCAAAGAAAAGAACAGAAGAAATATATGAAAAACAATGATAATTGAGTTTTCCCAAATTAATATCAGACACCAAACCACAGGTCCAAGAAGCTTCTCAAAAACAGAGGATAAAAATTTTTTAAGAAAATTTTAAATTAAAAAACTCTACACTTAGACATATCATTTCAAACTACAGAAGATCAAAAATACGAAAAAAGTATCCTGTGAAATTACCATTTGCAAGTGAAGCAGAAATAAAGACCTTCTCAGACAAATTAAAATTGAGGCACTTTATTGCCACTAGCCCATCCTTGAAAGAAACATTAAAAAGAAGCTTTTTAGAGAGAAGAAAAAATGATATAGGTCAGAAACTTGGATCTACAATAGTAAAGGAAGTGCACAGGAAAAAGAGTAAGTGAAAGTAAAAATGAAACCTGTTATGTTTCTTATTCTTAATTCATCTAACAGATAACAGTTTGTTCAGTGTAAAAATAGTAAAAAAAAAGTAGTATAACTGATATGTTGAGAGAGAAATTAAATCACATGCAAAGCTCAATTAAACCACAAGAGGCAAAAAAAGAGTGGAAGACAAAATCAGAAACAAAACCCAAGGGTAGCAGAGAAAACAGTAACAAATATGGTAGATAGTAATACCACTATGTCCTATCGGATATATTGTTTCACTTTGGATGTAAATGATGTAAATTCACCAATTAAAGATAGAGATCAGAGACAGAGTCTGTACCCAAGAGTGGTGGTGGTTTAGTTGCCCAGTCGTGTCCGACTCTTTGTGACCCCGTGGACTGTAACCCACCAGGTTCCTCTGTCCGTGCAATTGCCCAGGCAGGAATACTGGAGTGGGTTGCCATCGCCTTCTCCAGGGGATCTTCCTGACCCAGGGATCAAACCCTCATCTCCCGCATTGCAAGAGGATTCTTTACCCCTGAGCCACCAGGGAAGCCTGTACCCAAGAGTGCCTTAGTTCAAACCATGAACAACTTACCTTGTGTTTCAACTTGTTCACCTAAAATAAACCAACTGACAGTTATTTCTCTAGCAAAAACAGGTTTTTTGCAGGATTAATAAAGAATGCAATTTTGGTTCTGCCCCCATGGTAAGTCAAATGCAAGTCCCTTGTGTAAGTGGACAGAATTCTTTTACAGGGGGGAAAGGAATCTGGGGGAGCTACGGTAAACAAAGAGTCCATGGCTGAGTTGTAACCATCTCTCATTGGCTGAGCCCCATCTTCCTGTTGGTCTCTGCTCTAGTGGATAGGGTATGAGAGTTTCCCCTTCAGGTCTCTTGTCTCTGTTTAATTGAAGTTCACATTTATTAATGTTTTACAGGTTCTAAAAAGGGGATGAAAATAATAGCATCTGCTTTGTAGACTTATGATGAGGTTTGAATATATTAGAAATTGTGTTAAAATATGACCTTCTGTGACACCTGGTAAGTCTTAGCTCCACTATTATTGTCTCATGGTTTCATTGGAAAGTGGTTCCCACAAAAGATATTTTAAAATCCTTGACTTCTTCCTGAAGATGCCCAAGAATGATCACAAAACCATACAGAACGCCAAGTGGTGAGAGGGGAACGGGAGAGGATTCAGGTAGATGCTTTGTTTGGTAAAATAATAATAATAATAGCCTACAGAGGCAAAAGACCAAACCGCTACATTTAGAAGTTCAGGCCCCAGCCAATCATAGGAAATTAGCACTAAGTTAAATAATAATAATTTTTAAAAATTATAAAAGAGAAAGTGCAAAGCCCATGAAACACCAAATGTTGCTTCTAGACACAAAGCGAGGCTGACAGTGTACTTTCTTCCCCCAACAGTGGAAAGACCCACTGATCTTTCTGATCCCCAACTTCTAATTTCTACTCTGCCCCAAGATTATCTAAAACAATTTTGCTCAGCTTCCAACCTCCTGAATGTCAGCAATTCTTCTATCATAATATCTAAATATAAAATTAAGCCATGGAGGCACTGTAACAAAAGGTCTCAAGTCAGCAGATATGCCAAAGAGGGCAAAATTTAAATTCTTTAAAACCCACCAAATAAAATCCATTCCATAAGCTAAAGGACACTCATTGTTATTAAACAAACTGAAGAACCCTCCTGAGAAGAGATCTGTTTTATTTAAATTAATTTCTTAAGATTTTGAATCTTAAATTTGAAAACTTGGAAATAGCAAAAATGGGGAAATTTTCCTTTCAAAAAAGGCTTTATCAATTAGGATGCAATGGTAAAGGGATTGTGTCTATTTGAAATAAAAAATCCTAATCAAGAATCATTGAATAGAAACCAAATTAAGGATGTATAACTCAAGCCACTACATTTTAATATCTTAAATGCTATTTTATTTTACATCATAAGGATTTCCGACCACCAAAAAGAACTTAGAAGTATTGTGATTCTTCTAAAAACAAACATAAGCTTACTGAATTAAAAAAAATTCTTCAGAGAACTCATGTTTCAAGAAGGAATCTTTGGAAAGACTCCTGGGAACAGCCAGAGACCTAGCAGATAGTGGTGGTACAATTAAATTAGTATACTTTAGGGAGACTTTAATAAAGATGATATTTACAAGCTAGGACAGCGTGTGGTGGAATCATAGGACAAGGCAGTGACCTCCAACTAGCAGTGTTGGATGCTCCTGGAGAGCAGTCACCAGAACCCAGAAGGATGCATCTTGGAGACATGGTCCTAGGGATGCTTCCAGCCTAAGGTGACTTTGAAGCATTGAGTCAAAGTCCTCATCTCATGCCCCTCCCTTTCTCTGACCTTCTTCTGGGGTTTCCACTGGCCAACAGGAAATGAGAATCCCTGGTGTTGAAATTCATATAGGCCAGTGTCCTGATGAGAGATGAGGTGCAGAAGGGCAGAATCGACGTGGCATGCCAAACCAAAGACCGCCAGAAAAGCTGCCTCCAAAAAAAAGTTTCTAAAAAATGGAAAACACATTCTGTTGGTAAAACTATGAAGACTGATATTTAAGTTCTTTGCTTAGATGTAGTGTTTCCAGCTAAAAAGACAGAATGGTTGTGAATCATTTTTCTGAAGTTAAAAATCATAAGGATTCAACTTGTTAAACTAAAAATGCTCTCTCTTTTGAAAAGCACAATCTTATATTTAGAAAGAAATTTAACTAATGGAGTGATAGGAGCAGGCTGCAAGCCAAGGAAATGATAAAAGGATTAACTACTCCAAGGCTGAAAGGTCTTTATTTTTTCAAGAGTCAGTTTTAAATCTTCTAATAGCAAAAATCCAGATTTTAAAGAGTGATCAATGTCTCCTCCAAACCTCATCCATTGGTTAAAGAGTTATTCATTAGTCCCTTCATTTTTCAAGAAGAATATTAAATTCCATTTAAATTTGAAAAAGTTATTTAAAAGTATGAATAGTACAATAAAGCTGAAAACTTAATGTTTTGTCTTATTTGTTTTAGAAGAATATTTTGGGTTTTTTCGTGGAAATGAACACAGTTACTAGTAATAAAAAAAAAAAAACCGAGTATTTGAGACATAGCAAATACTAATTTCCTGGTAGAATTTGCATTTCTTCACTGAATCAAAGTATACAAACTACTGCATAAATGTAATAGAGCTTTAGTATTAGTACTGAAATATTTTAGGATTTAAGTGACTTTGATTTTTATAAAATAATACATTAAAAATGTGAATCTATAAATTAAATCTATACAATCTAAAAAAATAAATATTAATTTTATACAGAGTTTATATAAACTTTATCTTTCCTAACATCATTAATTTGTTGGTGGAAGTAAGATTTTATCATGGAAATAGGTATCTATACTTTTCCAATGGCATCTGAAATTTTGGATTTCATGATAGGGAATTTTGTATTTAGAATAAGAATGCTTAAAATAACAAAGATGTATGAAGTCGAAGCATCGTGTTATTCAAAAAGAGATGTTTAGTAAAATGTCCACAAAGAATGCTCAAACTACCACACAATTGCACTCATCTCACATGCTAGTAAGTAATGCTCAAAATTCTCCAAGCCAGGCTTCAACAGTACGTGAACCGTGACTTCCAGATGTTCAAGGTGGTTTTAGAAAAGGCAGAAGGACCAGAGATCAAATTGCCAACATCTGCTGGATCATTGAAAAAGTAAGAAAGTTTCAGAAAAACATCTATTTCTGCTTTATTGACTATACCAAAGCCTTTGACTGTGTGCATCAAAACAAACTGTGGAAAATTCTTAGAAATGGGGATACCAGACCACCTGACCTGCCTCTTGAGAAATCTGTATGCAGGTCAGGAAGCAACCGTTAGAACTGGACATGGAACAACTGACTGGTTCCAAATAGGAAAAGGAATACATCAAGGCTGTATATTGTCACCCTGCTTATTTAACCTATATCATGAGAAACACTGGGCTGGAGGAAGCACAAGCTGGGACCAAGATTGCCAGGAGAAATATCAATAACCTCAGATATGCAGATGACATGACCTTTATGGCAGAAAGTGAAGAAGAACTAAAGAACCTCTTGATGAAAGTGAAAGAGGAGAGTGAAAAAGTTGACTTGAAACTCAATCCAAAAACTAAGATTATGGCATCTGGTCCCATCACTTCATGGCAAATAGATGGGGAAGAAGTGGAAAGAGTGACAGACTTTATTTTGGGGGGCTCCAAAATCACTGCAGATGGTGACTGCCGCCATGAAATTAAAAGACACTTGCTCCTTGAAAGAAAAGCTATGACCAAGCTAGACAGCATATTAAAAAGCAGAGACCTTACTTTACTGACAAACGTCCATCTGGTCAAAGCTATGGTTTTTCCAGTAATCATGTATGGATGTGAGAGTTGGACCATGAGGAAAGTTGAGTGCCAAAGAGATGCTTTGGAACCGCAGTGTTGGAGAAGACTCTTGAGAGTCCCTTGGACAGCAAGGAGATCCAACCAGTCAATCCTAAAGGAAATCAGTCCTGAATATTCATTAGAAGGTCTGATGCTGAAGCTGAAACTCCAATACTTTGGCCACCTGATGATGCTAAGAGCTGACTCATTGGAAAAGATCCTGATGCTGGTAAAGACTGAAGGCAGGAGGAGAAGGGGACGACAGAGAATGAGTTGACTGGATGGCATCACGGACTCATTGGACATGAGTTTGAGCAAGCTCCAGGAGTTGGTGATGAACAGGGAAGGCTGGCGTGCTGCAGTCTATCGGGTCACAAAGAGTCAGACGTGATTGAATGACTGAACTGAACTGATGATACATTAAATGTGGTATAAAGGGCTATCTTATATAATAACATAAAGAAAAGCTTTAGCTCTACAGGAAATAACAATCAACTTAAAAACTTTAGTAGAAAGAATTTAGTTCCAATACTAAGTTATACATAAACACCGTGCCATTTTATGTAACGAATTTGAGCCTTGTGGATTTTGGTATCTGTAGGGGTTCTTGCAGCCAATCCCTCACAGACAGCAAGGGATGGCTGTATTTTGAAACTTTTTGGTAATTAGTGTTTTAAATATAGAAAAATGAAGTTCACTTATAGCATTAAGCATTTTAAGTGGAACACTATCATATTAGAACTGAATTGAAATTCCAGTGTGAATTCTTGTGTTTAAAAGAGCATGTAATTTCCAGGAGTCTTCCCTCCGAACACCAAAATGGTCAAAAGATACTATCACCCCAAATTTCCATTGTTTACTAAAAAGATCAAGTGTTCCATGAAGATACAGGTAATTCCATCTGTCAAACGTGAGTCTGAAACATACTCTGGTGCCAGAAAGCAGAATATTATTCCAAGGTTCAAGGAATTGTAACAGAAGTGCACATAAAGGGCCTCCCATTGAACAAAGTGTTGACAGTTGAGCATCCAAGAATGAATACAAACCTTAACTAAAAAATGATTAAAACTAAAAAGTCATGATTCATAATGATACATGAAAAAAGAAAAGGTAATATGTTCTAAGCTACAGAATATATTGCTTTTGTGTCTTTTACTTAAATCATCTTCATTTTATAGGCCCATGTTATGTGTTTCTTACAAAAACAAGTCCCTGTTTTTATTGAAAGTTGCTTCATATTTATTTAGGCTGACTTTCTGCATTGAGTCCAGAACATGCATTTTATTTTTTTTATTTTATTTTTATTTATTTATTTTTATTTTATTTATTATTATTATTTTTTATTATTATTATTATTTTTTATTAGTTGGAGGCCAATCACTTCACAACATTTCAGTGGGTTAGAACATGCATTTTAAAATATACTAGTGGCAGGTCTTTTTGACCTCTATCTATATACTATATTGCTATAGTAACAAACGCTGATTTGGACTTTATTTCTGACTTTTTAATCTGTCTTATTTATTTAAGATAAGCCACTCTTTCTCCAAATCATCTTCCAGATTTGAATCTATCTTTCAGAATAATCTTTCTTAATATTTCATTTGTCCCAAGGCTCTAATTTACTTCTTTCTTTTTTCATTATAAACCAAATCCAGAACACACCATTTGAAGCCCCCTTTGTACTCTATTGTATTGCATTTCTATTTTGACTTTCACTAATCACAGTCTTCATTATCTGCTTAAACAGACTAGGATTTTGATTTGACTTTGTTGGGGGATTTATTAATATCATTATAAAATTATTATTAATAAAAATGGTTGCCTTCAGTGGGTTCTTTTTCACAAAAATATATTGCAGTTGACTTTTCTCGGTATCCAGAGCTTAGTTTTTCAATAAATAATTTATCCCAGTGCCAACTGTCCCCAATACAAATAGCAACCTCACAACAAGTGAACACAGTTCTAGCCTGAAGTCCAGTGAAAATAGAGCTAATTTAGCACATTTACTATGAAATATTATATTCCAAACTTCTTAGTTTGGTTAACCTTTGAGCAAAATTTAATTCACATGTGAATTTTGGTAACACTGTACTACAGCAAAAACCCTTCTATCATAGATTTATTCATAATAAAACTTGTGTGAGAATAATAGGAAATTTCTGTTCTCAAATTTATCTCAGCTCTATCTGATCATGAATGAAGTCAAAATATTCTCAGATCTTTAAGTTATCTCAGACACTCATTATTGTTTTTGTTTAATCCTAGCATGATTATATACCTAAGTATAAAATTTTGGGAGCATGTCAGTTTCCCTTTTTCATTTCTTCCTTTTAAGATGAAGGTGGCATTTGTCCAAATATGCTTAATTCTAGAAAGATCTCCTTGCTTGAGGATCTTTATTCACAATGGGAGCAATCACATTTTCCAACAATGTTTTCAAAAAGTGAAGAAAAGTTTGAGCAGTGGCATTTTCTCTTCTCCTTCTTGAATCCTCTAAGCCTGAAGCATGCACAATAGTAGGTTCAGGATTTTTAAATGCTCTTATTTGGGGCGAAATGTTAAATCAATTTACACGCTTTTTATGCTTCATTTTATCTTTGGCTACAAAGATAGTTCTAAAGTGGTTTACGTTCTAAGAAATGCATCCCATGCCATTTTGACAGGCTCTGCATTATAGATGATATGGAGAGAAAGAAAGCAGAACAAGCCAAAGCAAATAAAAACGAGGAATGTTAAGTGCTGCGGGGGTCGGTGAGGTGGGGGGCGGTGGGGGGGGGAGGGAGAAAAGTAAATGTAATCTCAGCGTTTCTTTTTAGAGGAAATATAACTCATTAATGTTATCTTTGAAAGAGAAGCAATAATTCCAAAAATGACTTAAAATTGTATTACATTGTCTTATCCTCAACTTTGTTGCTTCCTTCTTGGCATAAAAGAGAAGATTAAATGTTGACATCATTTATTTAACATTAAACTATCTATCTAAACATTAACTAAACATTAAAGCATCTATCACTATCATTTTCGGTGATTAATACAATCTTTAAATGATTCTTCTCCATATATTGTGATAACTTTTTAAAAATCCGTCATAAAACAGGCATTACTGTGTTTCTTATTTTTAAATAATAAGACAGAGTTTCATAGAAAAATTCCCATTCTTAATATTTAATAAGAAAAAACTTTTACAGGCATTTCAATGTGTTCATATAACCTGAAATTTCTTTAAGGTAAAACTTAACAAGTAGCACATCAATTTTCTCAGCCTACTGGTATAGAAACTTTTAAGCATTGTCAAATATTTTAATTAATGTGGAGTTAACTATGTCATGAAAAGAAATACAGCATTTATTTTTCCTTTCCAGTTCGGAAATTTTTAAAGAATGATAAAAACATACAAAATCTATCATTCTCCTATTCACTAATTGAAATAGTATTTTTTAAGCTTCTGCATTATTTAGAATTTGGCCCACAATGGCATTCACAAATAATAATTTGTAACTTCTCATAATTTTCCATGAAGGAAAAGGACTAAAAGAGCCTCTTTTCCACTGGTGAAAGAAGTAATTGCAAATATATTTGGACTCAGTGATTAGCAATTTTTGCCCATTTTGTTGTTCAGCTGCTAAATTGTGTCTGACTCTTTGCAACCCCATGGACTGCAGCACACCAGTGTTCCCTATTCTTCAATATGTCCCAGGGTTTGTGCAAACTCTTGTCCATTGAGCCCATGATGCCATCCAACCATCTTGTCCTCTGTCATCCCCTTCTCCCCCTGCCCTCAATCCTACCCAGCACAAGAGTATTTTCCAATGATTTGGCCCTTCGCATCAGGTGACCAAAGTACTGGAACTTCAGCTTCAGCATCCGTCCTTCCAGTGAATATTCAGGACTGATTTCCTTTAGGATTGACTGGTTTGACATCCTTGCAGTCCAAGGGACTCTCAAGAGGCTTCTCCAACAACACAGTTTGAAAGCATCAATTCTTCGGCAGCTCAGCCTTCCTTATGGTCCAACTCTCACATCCACACAAGACTACTGGAAAAGCCATAGGTTTGACTAGACGGATCTCTGTTGGCAAAGTGATGTCTCTGTTTTTTAATATGCTATCTAGGTTTGTCATAGCTTTCATTCCAAGGGGCAAATGTCTTTTAATTTCATGGCTGCGGTCAACATCTGCAGTGACTTTGGAGCTCAAGAAAATAAAATCTGCCACTGTTTCTAGTTTTTCCCTATTTGTCATGAAGTGATGGGACTGAATGCTATGATCTTAGTTTTATGAATGTTGAGTTTTAAGCCAGCTTTTTCGCTCTCCTCTTTCACTTTCATCAAGAGGCTCTTCAGTTCCTCCTCACTTTCTACCATAAGGGTGGTGTCACCTGCATATCTGAGGTTGTTGATATTTCTCCTGGCAATCTTGACCCCAGCTTGTGCATATACATGTTAATATACAATATAAATTGTACAGATGAACCTATTGGCAGGGCAGGACTAGAGATGCAGAGGTGGAGAATAGATGTGTGGGCATGGTGGTGGGGGACTGAACGGGGAGATGCAGTATCCTCACTACTATGCACCACGTGTAAAACAGATGGCTAATTGGACCCTGCTGTACAGTGCCGGGAGCTCAGCCTGATGCTCTGTGATGACCTAGAGAGGTGGGAGAGTGTGGGGAGGGAGGTCCTATAAGAAGGGGATGTATGTATACATAGGCTTCCCTTGTGGCTCAGTCAGTAAAGAATCTGCCTGCAGTGCAGGAGACCCGGGGTTCCATCCCTGGGTCGGGAAGATCCCCTGGAGAAGGAAATGGCAACCCACTCCAGCATTCTTGCCTGGAAAGTCCCATGGACAGAGGAGCCTGGTGAGCTGCAGCCCGTGGGGTCACAAAGAGTCAGCCACGACTGAGCAACTAACACTTACTTAGAATGGATTCACTTCATTGAACAGCAGAAACCAATGCAACACTGTAAGGCAATTACACCCCAATAAAACCTTTACCTCAATAAACCTTCAGGTTTTATCCTGGATGTTGTATGCTCTCATCACACTTATTTTGTTGTGCTTGCTTTGTGAATAAAAACAAAAGGAAGTGCAAGAATTCTATTTCTTAGTTGTTATCTTCAAGACAAAAGGTAAACAATTTCTTATTAAAGTTACATAGTGCTGGGTGTTAAATTGCACACAAAATCTACAATCAAATGTAGAACATACTTTAAAATCATCCAATGGTAGAATGGCAAAAATAAAATTAGAATAAAAGCTGAAATAAAGCATTTGAGCTAATACAGTAAGATTTGACTCTATTGTTGCTGCTGATAAAAGGTTACAGAGAAAAGTTAGAGCAGTATCCCTACACTTGGACAAATTCACCCATTTTGTAGTTTCTTAAAGAGGATGGTTAATACTTTAGATTTATGGTGAAAAGGGTGGTGGTCATGACAAATTTAGATTAAGACTGAGGCTAATCATGTGGATGATACACTCTCTCTCATTCCTCCCTAAAAATCATAATCCCAAGTGACATGAGTAGGTCAAGACTGTGTGGATGGGTACGGTGTGTGCAAAAGGAGTTTGCTCCAGCTGTAGGTATGCTCTTTGCCCTGCTCACAAGCTAGTCCCTCTTAGATTAGATGCTTAGGCCTCACGGATCACAGACATTCTTCACTTGACATTTCTCACATCCTTTCTAGCTGGTCTAGACATGGCCCATTGAGAACCTAGCTGCTTCTCCTTAGACACACATTTATTGTATACATAAACATTTCTAAAGTCCTCCTATAGAAATCATACATGTTTAACCATCCTCAGTTTGAATTGGGTTGAGAAATATTAATCATCTCTGGAATTCTTTCTAGTCTCCGAGGCTTCTTAAAAAGCATTAAGTCTTATGTTTGGACAATTCTGAATCCCTGGATTGGATGTTCGTTTACAGAGTCCCCTTAACCTCGTGCCTGCATTTCAATAAGATGACTATGCTGTGTGAAGGAACCAGAGATGTGTTAAGAGAATGCTATCTGGACCACATTATTCAAACATCTGCCCCTAAAGTGATAAACTTTCACTGAGTATGTCACCAACTTGTATAATTCTCAGTGTGCTGTTAAAAAATAGTTACTCATCATTGCAAACACACTAACTTCTTAATTCTTTACAAAGTTCCCAAACTATGTCTGCAAAGTTTTATTCAATTTTCATCCTATTAATATGCTCTGTATCCCCCAGACTTACTGGATTACATTTCATTCTGAATGCACCACATACATTCCATTTTTTATAACTTGACTTAAACTATTCCTTTCTTCTTAAAGGCTTGGAATACCTTTTGCCTTATTTTCAATTATACAAAGCTTACTTATTCAAGTAAACTTAATATAATCTATTTATCACATTTGCCACTATTTGTTAAATATCTTGATACAAACTACAGGCCTAGTCCCCAGTATCCTAGCACTGATACAGTGAACATGTTAGATGTTTAATTAATATTATTATATGAATGAAGATATTTATTAATCAAATCGAATGTTACATTCCCCACAAATGTTTCAGTAAGGTGAAATATTCAAGACCCTAAAAGAGTGTACCATGGAGCAGCCTGAAATTAGACTACTGGACAGACCTTTCAGAAGATCCATCATACAACTTAAACAACTATATTTATAATGTTAACTTTTATGCCTTTTCATACAGAATCTGAAAACATATGAAAGATGCTCTAGCAGATTCTAATCATTGTCCTATGATTGTAATTAAATACATCTAGGCATTTCCTCTGAGCTTAAATACAAAATGAGCTTTAAATGTGGATTTGATAATTATTTTTCCTTCACTGTCACTTCACCTATTTTTTTTTTCAAGAAGCCATGGATTGGGATCAGAAGAAAAGAAAACCAAAAAAATTCAATGTCAAAATGATTTATTGTGGGACATATTTTCAATGGGAAAAACATAAAAGAATAAGGAGTTGCAAGATTCCCACATTCTATGAAAATGGAAGACTGGCTTTTTACAGTAGTTGAAGTATATATACACACATATATATACATACACACACACGTAATTCACACAATAGCACCTTTAAATTTTTTTTGCCTTTAACTACTTAAATGTCATCTATTTTATCTGCTTTTGGAACATATTTCATATAGATTAAATGAAAAGGTTTTGCATATAAAACTATATAGTGCTGTGCTATGCACAACTCTTTGCCACCCCATGGACTGTAGCCCGCCAGGCTCCTCTGTCCATGGGGGATTCTCCAGGCAAGAATATTAGAGTAGGTTGCCATGCCCTCCTCTAGAGGATCTTCCCAAGCCAGGCATCAAACCCAGGTCTCCCACACTGCAGGCAGATTCTCTACCATCTGAGCCACCAGGGAAGCCCAAAACTATATAGTAGAATGTGTATCTTCTAATATTAACCATTATCAGAACACATATCTATAAATCAAAAAATTTTAACTTTTATCCAGTCATAATCTGAAATGTTTTGGGCATTCTATCATCAAAAAAACAAAAATTAAAATCTCAAAATAATCTCCCTACAAAAATTACATTCTGATTTTATGCAGATAGAGCCTTCGTTTTCTTTCCTCTGAAAAATCATACCTTCCTAACTTCCTCTTTTCTTCCTTCCTCCCTTTCTTCCTTACTCCTTTCCTTTATAATATTAGAAAATAAAACTTGAACTAAATGGGGAAAGCAGATCTTAGAAGTGATCAGATTTTTGAAATCCATGCATGCGATTTATGTTGTCCTGGCTCAGTGGTAAAGAATCCACTTGCCAATGCAGGAGACACATGAGAGGCAGGTTCAATCCCTGGGTCAGGAAGATGCCCTGGAGAAGGAAATGGCAACCCACTCCAGTATTCTTACCTGGGACATCCCATGGACAGAGGAGTCTGGTGGGCTGCAGTCCATGGGGTTGCAAAAAAGCTGGACTTAATGACTAAACAACAACGAAGGAGCCTCCGCATCTGTCTGCTAAATCACCTCAGTTGTGTCCAAGTCTTTGCACCCTTATGGACTGCAGCCCTCCAGGCTCCTCTGTCCATGGATTTTCCAGGCCAGAATACTGGAGTGTGTTGCCATGCCCTCCTCCAGGGAATCTATCTGGTTTAGGGACTAAACTTGTGTCTTTTTCATCTCCTGCATCAGCAGGCGGATTCTCTACCACTAGTGCTACCCGCGAAGTCCAAGAAGCCTCTAGCTCTGACCAATCCTTTAGAATCACATCCAATTGTATTCTCCTTAACATTCTCACATGGTTTTTTAAGGGTTATATCAAATTCACATGGCCATATCACCTCTAAAACAAAACTTTTTATTTATTGTTCCCCTCTAGTGTTGCTTCCCTCCTCTTTTCTAAACAGCATCCCTGTTTAGATTAAGCTGAAAAGTTGGACATTGTCACTGAACCCTCCTGTGGATAACACTTCATCAGCAACTTGTAATACTGACCAATCCCCTTTTCTTCATTTACTCTTCATTCTCTAGTCTAGGAAACAAGAAATACATGTTTCCCATTCAGGCCTGCAGCCATAGGTTGCCATGTGACCAAGTTCCAGTCAATGTAAAAGACAGCAAGAAATTTTGAGACTTCTAAGCAGATTTTTATGGTCCTTATCAAAAGAACAGATGTAACTCATGGCACTGAATCTCTTTACTTTTCCCTTCTTTCAGTAGGTGGACATGATACCTAAAGTTGTGTTTACTTTCATGTGACAGAGAGGCAGGAAATAAATGAGTAAAATTTCCTCCAGTAAAGGATTTAGGACGTGGAATGTAGCATGGATCTTTGATGGAATTAGTAAAGAATGGAACCGTGGCCAGTGAACGCTTGCTGCCAGATTTCCTGTAACCATGATATGTTGAATCACTCTAGTCAGGTACTCTGGTACTTGCAGCTCAAAGCATTCCTAATCTCTCTTTCTATTATTCCCTCCTTCCCAGCTCCCAAACCATTCCACCACTAAATTTTGTGAACTATACCTTCAAAATATATCTTAAGTACCTCTTAATCCTACTTCAAAACACCATGCTCTCTTTCTGAGGTTACCGTATTAGCTTCTTAACTGATATATATTTCTCTCCACTCTTACATTCTACCTATCTGTTCACCATATAACTTAAAGAAATGGTATTTCTCAGGATTGTTTTACATTGTAATTTTTGTTCCTCCTACCTAAAATGCTCTTTTGTGGAGTCTTCAAATGGGTTGTACCTTTTCATTCTTCTGCTTTTACAAATATCTGTGCTGAAAGGAACCTTACTTGACCACTTTATCTAAAGTGGTCTCTTCACAATCATTCTTGGATTACATTATCCAATTTACTTCCTTCATATCACTTGAAGTAATATAAAATTATCTTTTTACTTTATTTGTTGATTGTCATGTTTTTCAACTATTCTGTAAACTTTCAAATTATCTTATTTGCCATTCAGTTCAGTTCAGTTGCTCAGTCGTGTCTGACTCTTTGCGACCCCATGAACCCCAGCATGCCAGGCCTCCCTGTCCATCACCAACTCCTGGAGTCCACCCAAACCCATGTCCATTGAGTTGGTGATGCCATCCAACCATCTCATCCTCCATTGTCCCCTTCTCCTCCTGCCCTCAATCTTTCCCAGCATCAGGGTCTTTTCCAATGAGTCAGCTCTTCGCATCAGGTGGCCAAAGTATTAGAGTTTCAGCTTCAACATCAGTCCTTCCAATATTTGCCATTAGATACCCAACACTGAGAATAATTTTGATTAATAGTAGTCATTCAACAAATATTTCTTGGCCAGATACCTTCATGAATGGAAACTCAGAAATGCCTTAAACACTCAAATGTGTTGGTACCTGAAGTCTCTCTAATATAGTAATTCATTAATGTTAAGTTGTTGCCTTTGGGCAAGTGTATGTTGGAATAATTTATACATTAGTAAAAATTGACTTCTTTTGATAGATTTCTGAAGATATTCCATATTATATATATATATATATATATGTTATATGTATATATACACACACATATACATGGGGCTTCCCAGGTGGCCCTAGCAGGAGATGCAAGAGACGTGCATGTTTGATCCCTGGTCAGGAAGATTTCCTGGAGGAGGAAAATGGTAACCCACTCCAGCATTCTTGCCTGAAAAATTCAATGGACAAGAGGAGCTTGATGGGCCATAGTCCATGGGACTGCAAAGAGTTGGACACCACTGAATGACTGAGCACACACATACATACATATACATAAGATTAACATTATATATTCATGTGTGTGTGTGTATGTATGTGTATATATATAGTGGCAAGGAGGAATATTGTGCAATGATTCTCTGTTAAGTTTTGTCAGACCTAAATTAACACTTTATAGTAAGAGTGAAAACCTAATATTAAAAGGAATCATCTTGGCACCAGTGGAAGATACACAATATTAAAGATCACAAGGGCATGTATACACGAGGGTCCCAAGGTTGAAATGATAGGATATAGCATTACAAGAAAAGCACTATTCATTGTGTGGTTTCTAATTCCCAACAAGTTAAACACTGTTGAGGGGTGGCTTCACAGTGGATCACGACTGCAAAAATAACTTCTACATCTTACACGCTGCCTGTTTCTGCCTGACCTTCCCTTCTTCTCTCAGGCTTGGTCCTGAGTGCTGTGATCTAGCTGTTCATATAGCTTTCAATAATTTACAAATTTTGTATTTTATAACTCTTATGTTTAAGTTGTAAAAATGAAACACTGGTTGCTGAGAGGAATAACCATGAATGATTTTCTCTGGTGCAGTTTGGAGGTCCAGCTAAAATAAAAGAGCTGGTTCAACTGACCAACAAGGAATTATTGAACTTATAGCTCAGACAGTAAAGAATCTGCCTGAAACACAGGAGACCCAGGTTAAATTCCTGGGTTGGAAAGATCCTCTGGAGAAGGGAGTGGCAACCCACTCCAGTATTCTTGCCTGGAGAATCCCAAGGACAGAGGACCCTGGCAGGCTGCAGTCCATGGGGCCACAAAGAGTCAGATATGACCAAGGAACTAACACTACTACTACTAAGTTTAAAATGGGAACACTTTTAATAAGAGGTGTAAGTAAAGATGACATCAGTTTCATGTCTGATGAAAACTTGATTCCTCCCAGAATCTACTTTAAATTCGTACTTGATGGCAAGTTTCTTTTTAAATGCTGCATTGCATGTTAAATGCTGCTGCTTTTTTGTTCAATGCTGCATTTTGCCATTGACCTAAATGCTTCAGACTTTCCCCAAAGCTTTGTGCTCCAGAGTTCTGAGTTAGGAAATCCCCAAATCATTTGACATTCTCTGGGCTTCCCTAGTGGCTCAGATGGTAAATAAACTGCCTGCAATGCAGGAGACCTTGGACAGGAAAACCCCCTGAAGAAGGGAATTGCAACCCACTCCAGTATTCTCGCCTGGAGAATTCCATGGACAGAGGAGCCTGCAGGCTATGGTCCATGGGGTTGCAAAGAGTTGGACATGACTCAGCAACTCACACTCACACACACACACACACACACACTTGGACATGACTCAGCAACTAACACTCACACACACACACACACACACACACACACAGAGACATGCACAGTCTCTAACAGCCAAGTATTCTATATTCATTAGAAACCTCTCTTCATCTGGAATAACGCATTGAAGACACCACACGGATGTTTCTATTCCCTGCTGCTCCTTCACAATGGAGTAGATTTCTCTCTCAAAACCGTCTACCTAGTTTATATACACTGTAGGACATACAGAACTATTTCTGCTGCTCTCGGATTCCTCAACATTTCAAGGTTTACATTACGGTATCTCTTCATTTTAAAATTCAACTCAGCAGTTTTAGGTACAGGGTAAAACTTAACACAGACATCTCCTGTGCCAACATAAAATCCCTCTCCCTCTATTTTCCAAGGTCTCATCTGAAAATGGAAAAAAGAAACCTGACATCTTCCTTAAAAATCTTGATTATGCCTTTAGTTGCTAAGGATATGCCACCATAAGTGTTGATGTATCTAACAGTCCCAGAGTAAATGACAGCCCCTTCTTTTGCAGATGCAACACCTTTCTTTTCAGAGTCTAAGAAAATGGCATGTGTGCATGCTCAGTCACTCAGTTGTGTCCGACTCTTTGTGACCCCATGGACTGTAATCCGCCATGCTTCTCTGTCCATGGGATTCTCCAGGCAAGAACATTGAAGTGGGTTGACATTTCCTTCTCCACGGAATCTGCCTGACCCAGGGATTGAACCCACATCTCCTGAATCTCCTGCACTAGCAAGTGGATTCTTTACCATTGAGTCACCTGGGAAGCTCTAAGAAAGTGGGGCATGTTAATATTTTAAAAATCATTATTCTACTTAATTTGTACAAGTTACATTATTTTGTGTTGAAAGAAAAAGACACACATACTATCTTAGCTGATACAGAATTATTTACTTATTATAAGGATATTATAAAAGGTATGAAATCATAAGGAACCATCTCATGACCTATAAAATATAGGTCAACCAGGAAGTGATGACTAGAGTGACCACAAGCTGCTATCCAGTTCAGTTCAGTTCAGTCGGTCAGTCGTGTCTGACTCTGTGACCCCATGGACTGCAGCATGCCAGGCCTCCCTGTCCATCACCAACTCCCAGACCTTATTCAAACTTATGTCCATCGAGTTGGTGATGCCATTCAACCACTTCCTCCTCTGTCGTCTGCTTCTCCTCCTGCCCTCAATCTTTCCCAGCATCAGGGTCTTTTCCAGTGAGTTGGTTCTTCACATCAGGTGGCCAAAGCATTGGGGTTTCAGCTTCAGCATCAGTCCTTCCAATGAATATTCAGGACTGATTTCCTTTGGGATGGACTGGTTGGATCTCTTTGTAGTCCAAGGGACTCTCGAGAGTCTTCTGCAAGCTATTATCAGGAAGCTATTTTTCCTGGAGAATTTAAGGGGGGTGGGCATGCCTTTTATAATCAATTGGCTGCTTATACATCTCCCAGGACTGGGTTATATATTAGGTCATCAATAACTAAGAGGCAGTAATGATGTCATTGTCTTGGAGGCTGGTGTCTACCGTGTGTCAAACACTCTGCCTCTTCCTATTCTTCCCAGCTCTCTTTGTGGACCTACCCAGTTGTAGGTTCAGTTCCTGATTGCACACTAACTCACCGTCCAGGCAGAATGAGCAATCAACTTCCTACTCAAATTGATGTCCAGGATGTATTTTCTGAGGTCATTCCTGTGAATGTTCAGAATACTAAAATCTTCCTTGTAAAGATACCTATGAAGAAAAGAATTACTATTCTATATCTTTTAACAATAAGAGACCTCTTTTAAAACTCCAGAAAGTGTTTATTTTTAGGACTCAGATTTTTAGAACCACAGATACATCTACATGAAGTGTTTGAGGAATCTGCTAATTTAAGAAACTTGTGTTTTCAGTGACACTGGGCATCAAATGTTTCATACTGCTGCCATTTAATAAGGAAACAATTTGTGGACACATATCACTCTGTTGGGGTAAATCAACTTTGCTTCAAGATGTATAATTTACCTGCCAGCTTAATGTATAGCTTGGGTTGAAAAGCTATCTAATAACCTGTGATCAAGTATTTAAACACAGTAGATTCTAAAGCAAGCCAAATTCTGTTTTCCAAAATGTGAATTATTTACACATATAAAGAAAAAATAGGGACTTCCCTGGTGGCACGAGAGGTAAAGAATCCACCTGCCAATGCAGGAGCTGCAGGAGATGCGGGTTCCAATCCCTGGCTTGGGAAGATCCAACCACTCCAGTATTCTTACCAGGGAAATCCGACTGACAGAGGAGGCTGCTGGGCTACAATCCATGGGGTTGCAGAGTCAGACAGGCCTGAAGCAACTTAGCACGCATGAAGAAAAATATGTCTTTGTTCCAATTTCCCAAAGAGATATTTCTTGTAATTCTCCTATTAAAATTCCTGCCTGAAGTTCATCACCTCTTTTCTAGACATTTCAAGCACAACTGAACTTGTAAAGATTTCCCTCTGTTGTAGTAAACAGCTATGAGAGTCATAAGAGAAATGATTTGGAGAAAGTCACTCACTTGGTGGTCCTAGTCATTTGAAATCTAAAATGTTACACTGATCTTCCTACACCTTCTTCCTGGTGTGATGTTCAAGACACAGCTCCTTGCTCTTCACATATCTACCCTGGTGGCCTAAGTCACTGGATGCCCAGAAACTTCAGAAATGTCATGGATTTGCAGAAGGCTTAGCTGTCTTCCTCTCCTAGGTGTAAAAGACTTGTCACTTCATACTTGATGTTATAAATTTAACAGACAAGGACAATGTCCTAGGAGAGTAAATCCATCAACTTGCCAATGCACAACTTTAGAATATGGACTAGGAAGTTTACGTGACCTTGAGGCAGAAACCTAGCAGTGTGCTGCTGTTATTACAGGTAAAAATAAAATATTTTTGGTCACTCAAGTGAAAAACAACAGAAAAGAAATGGTTTCACTTTTTCAACATCCCTGTACCAAGTACCAGAGTTGGGGGATTGGATATGTTGCAATAACAAGGTGACATTAGAGTGGCTATAAAGTGGAGCTGCTCTTGGCTAGAATTTGGGTCATTTGCAGACAGTCCTCAGAGACCAATCTGGGAAACTGAATGAAGAATTCAGATAAATTACCATATTTTTCATGCTTTAATCCTGTTGTTTATTGAGGTGAATTTAAGAAAGAGACTGAAAGATTGCTCAGTAAGAGTTAAGTTGAATGTCAGAGGAATTTTCATTTAATCCGAAATTTTCTTCCCTTAAAAAGCATGGAGGCTGGGACTTCCCTAGTGGCCCAGTGGTTAAGACTTCCCCTTCCAATATAGAGGGTATGGGTTCAATCCCTGGTCTAGGAGCTAAGATCCTATATACCTCATCCTCATGGCCAAAAAGCCAAAACATAAAGCAGAAGCAATATTGTGGGGGCTTTGCAGATGTCTCAGTGGTAAAGAATCTGCCTGTCAGTGCAGGAGACCCAGGTTCGATCCCTGGGTGGGGCAGACCCACTAGAGAAGGAAATGGCAACCCACTCCAGTATTCTTGCCTGGGAAATCCCATGGACTGAGGAGCCTTATGGGCTACAGTCCATCAGGTTGCCAAAGAGTCAGACACAATTTAGTGACCAAACAACAAAATCAATAGACTTTTAAAATGGTCCATATAAAAAAAATGTTTTAATGGAATAAGAGATTTCTGGAAAGGTGAATTTTCAGATATTTAAAATCAAAAGAATATAATCACCACCACTGCCAAACAGATCTACAAGAATGGCTGTTCAGGTGAAATTTATGGTGGATAAATTGTAGTGGAACAGGGAGATGATTAGAGAAGTAACTATAATATTAAGCAACAGTTCCTCCATATAATCACTGGGAGATTTCCTTTTTTCAGGTTGATATAGCATAATATATGTAAAGTGAATCATAGAAACCAAGAGAGAAAAGCATAGAAACCAAAAGTCAGAATAGTACAGATATAATTGCTCCTTCTTCAGGAAAAACCTAATCAAGTTAGTCGAACTTCACTTCACAGAACAAAATTAATTCCAGGTGAACTAAAAAACTGAATGTTATAATTCAACATGAAAAACTTTGCCACTCATTGGTATATTCTAAACTGATTTGTGGCATTAACATTTTAAAATACAGTATTTTATTTCCTATTTACATCACACAGGTCTTTTTTTCTTTTCCATTATAGTTTATTACAAGATATTGAATACAGTTCCCTGTGTTGTGTAGTAGGTCCTTATTGTTTATCTATTTTTTATATAGTAGTGTATATCTGATGATCCCAAACTCCTCTGTCCTCCCACATTTTCCCTTTGCTAACCATAAGTTTGTTTTCCATACCTATGTTTCTGTTTTGTAAATAAGCTCACCTGTATGATTTTTTATTAAGATACCACATATAAGTGATGTCATATATTTTTCTTTCTCTGACTTACAACTTAGTATGATAATCTCTAGGTCCATCCAAGTTGCTGCAAATGGCACTATTTCATTATTTTCTAGGTTGAGTAGTATTCCGTTGTATACATGTATACACACACACACACACACACACACACACACACCCTACATCTTCTTTATTCATTCACCTGCCAATGGACATCCAGGTGCCATCCATATATTGGCTATTGTAAATACTGCTGCTATAAAGACTGGGATGCATGTACCTTTTTGAATTCGAGTTTTCATCTTTTTCAGATATATGCTCAGGAGTCGGATCACTGGATCATATGGTAACTCTATTTTTAGCTTTTAATGGAACCTCCATATTGTTTTCATAGTGGCTGCACCAATTTACATTCCCATCAACAGTGTAGGAGGGTTCCCTTTTCACCACACCCTCTTCAGAATTTCTTATTTGTAGACTTTTCAATGATGGCCGTTCTGACCAGTGTGAGGTGATACCTCACTGTCATTTTGATTTGCATTTCTCTTGTAATTAGCAATGTTGAGCATCTTTTCATGTGCTTGTTGGCCCTCTGAATGTTTTAATCTTAATTCGTTTATCTTGGTAAGAACACTTAGCACGCGTTCCCCTCTCCTAACAAAAGGCTAAATGCAGAGTACAGTATGGACTATAGTCACAATGTGGTACAACAGATCTCTAGAACTTATTCATCTTGTGTATCTGCCGAACAATTCTCTATTTTACTCTCCCCTCAGTGTCTGGCACTTACCATTCTAGTCCCTATTTCTATGGGTTCAACTATTCTAGACACCATATATAAGTGGAATCAAGAAGTATTTGTCCTTTTGTGACTTGCTTGTTTCGTTTGCAATAATGTCTCCCAGGTTCATCCAAGTTGTCACGTATGTCAGGATTTCCTTCTTTTTAAAGGCTAGATGTTAAAGATTTAAATGTAAAACTTTAGACCGCAAAACTCCTAGAAAAAAACAAACAAGGGGAAAACTCATGACATTAGCCTAGGCAATGATTTATACCAAAAGGATAAGCAACAAAACCTAAAATAGACATGTGGGACTATATCAAACTAGAAAGTTCTGCAGGGCAAAGGAAAAATTCAACAGAGTGAAAAGCAACCTAAGGAATCGGGAAAAAATTTGCAAATCATATATCTGATAAGGGGTCAATATCCAAAATATAAACAAAAGGCCTATAAGTCAATAGCAAAAAACAAAATTAAAAAACAACAATAACAATATTGAAACATTTTAAAATGGGCAAAGGACTGGAATGGAAATTTCTCCAAAGAAGACATGCATATAATCAACAGGTATATGAAAAGATGTTCAGCATCACTAATCATCAGGGAAATTCCCATCAAAACCACAATGGGATATCACTTCATACCATCAGGATTTTTGTTGTTCAGTCGCTAAGTCCTATCCAACTATGTGCGACCCCATGGACTACAGCATGCTAGCCTTTCCTGTCCGTTGCTATCTCCCAGAGTTTGCTCAACAACATGTCCATTGAGTCAGTGATTCCAATTTCATCCTCTGTCATCCCCTTCTCTTCCTACCACCAATCTTTCCCAGCATCAGGGACTTTTCCAATGAGTCAGCTCTTCACATCAGGTGGCCAAAGTATTGGAGCATTAGCTTTATCATCAGTCCTTCCAGTGAATATTCAGGATTGATTTCCTTTAGAACTGACTGGTTTAATCTCCTTGCTGTCCAAGGAACTCTCAAAAGTCTTCTCCAGCACCATAGTTCGAAAGCATCAATTCTTTGGCACTCCAGCCTTCTTTATGGTCCATCTCTCACATCCAAACATGACTACTGGAAAACCATAGCTTTGACTATATGGACCTTTGTTGGTAAAGTGATGCTTCTGCTTTTTAATGCACTGTCTAGATTTGTCATAGCTTTTCTTCCAAGGAGCATCTTTTAATTTCATGGCTGCAGTCACCATCTGCAGTGATTTTGGAGCCCAAGAAATAAAGTCTGTCACTGTTTCCTTTTTTTCCCCATCTATTTGCCATTAGGATGGCTATTATCAAAAAAGAAAAAAGATAAGTATTGGCGAGAGTGTGAAGAAATTTGAATTCTTATTCATAGTGAGTGGGAAAACAAAATGGTGTAGACAATATGAAAACAGAATGGAATTTCCCCAATCTTTAAAAATAGAACTACCACATAATCCAGCAGTCCCACTTATGGGTATATATGCAAAAGTATTAAAACCAAGATCTCAAAAAATATCTGCACTCTCATGTTCATTGTTACAAAAAGGACAATTAACTTGATATTTAATTCCCAAAGAATTATATTCCAAAATCTTATCTGTAACCACTAAGTTCAGCAATTCTTGATACTTATTCTCAAGAACTCCCCAAAGAAGAGAGACAAGTCATATAAAGTAACATGAAAGACAAAGAAATTTGCTCACTCAGTCATGGCCGACTCTTTGTGACCCCATGGGCGATACAGTCCACGGAATTCTCCAGGACAGAATACTGCAGAGGGTAGCTATTCTCTTCACCAGGGGATCTTCCCAACCCAGGGATCGAACTCAGGTCTCCCACATTGCAGGCAGAGTCTTTACCAGCTGAGCCATGATGGAAGCACCATGGATAACTAAAAGTCTGTGGTGAAGACAATGGACCGCTCAAGTTCTTCCTTCACCTGGACATGCCTCCCTTCCTTCTGGTGGATGGAACCCTGGAACGTTTGGTTGACTCAACCCTCTCCCTCTATTTCATGGAGAAGAGCAAGCATTTATTTTTAAATCCATGCATTTTTTTTCCTCTTCTTCTAGACATTAAAAGTATATACTTTGGTTTCCAATTTCAACTTTTAGTTGTCAATACCATCAACATTTTTATCTTTGGAGAAATGGAGAGATAGAGAGGAACACGTGAGGAATAAAAAAGATATTAATTTTGGAAATAATGTATAAGACATTTGTTTTATGCTACAGTGAGGTTAGCAAATAGTTCTCTATAAATGCATATGATGTGTACCTCTTCGATTTGGTACATATAACCTGATTTTAGGTTGTTTTCCTAGCTTCAGATAAAATTACTCATGAAGGCAAATGGTGATCTCTTAATAATTTTTCTGGGCATTAAAATTAATAGAGGGCTGTCACCTTGAACATAACTGCAATGAAGCATTCTATATAAAAGAATGCCCTGAAATATCAAAACCAAAATACACTACTAAATTACTCTCTCAGTTTATCATATTAAAAAAAATTTTTTTGTTGTTGAAGTATAGTTGATTTACAAGTTTTATCACATTTGGAAAAATTTTCCCAACAAGACTTACTTACAGGAAAATGACACACAGAAAATCTAGAGCTACTTTTCTCAGTGAGACTCTTAGAATCGTTTCTGAGAGTAAAGAGGGCATCATACCATTTTGAACTTGTCACTAGGTTAGGCGTCTTTTTTTCTACCTATTAATATTTCACATCCATACCTATCCAATGGCAGCTCACCTTAGTAATTAAATTTTCTGATGTGTAACAAAGTTAAATTCAAGTTAGGAAAAATGTAGTATGACTTCATCTCTTGAATTGTTCTTGCTGGTCATGACAGTAATGTCTTCAAAAGCCCCCGTTGGGATGAAAAGTTTGACCCCTATACAGCCTGAAGTTTCTGGGATTGGTTCTTATCAAAATATCCTTTAAGTTGCTTTCACACTTTCCTCTTTAGCTATTTCATTACTTACTGAGAGGCCTCGACTCTACTGTATCATGCCTACCAATATAATTCCAAACCACCAAAGTCTTCCTAATCAAGCGGGTTAGAATCTAAGCCCTGATTTTGTGTTTCTTATCTAGTGGTTCAGACCACTATAACAAAAATACCTTATACTTGGTGACTGACACAACAATCTTTCATTTCTCACAGTCCTGGGAGCCCAAGGGGCCCAGCATGGTGGATTTTAGGCAAGTGCCATCTTCCTGGTTTACTGAGGACGATCTTCTTATTGTGACCTCACACAGTGGAGAGCAGAGAGAGAAAGCAAGCTCCCTCTGTCTCACCTTCTAAGGGTACTAACCCTATAATGAGGGTCCTCCCCCATGACCTGATTACCTCCAAAGCCTCCACCTCCAAATACCATCCAATTGGAGGTTATGGTTTAAACATATGCATTTTGGGAAGAACACAAAAATGCAGTCCATAAGATAGATATATCATTTGAAATAAAAGGACATTTTTTAGGAGCCAAGTATCCATTATATAAAAAAGATTCACAAGCCAGAGTGAAATATTGATCCATGCATTTACTGTTTCTCTGAGTTACCTTCTAATAGCTGAGGATCACCACTGTCAGTCATCTTTCTTTTAAACACACTTTCAATCATGGTTCTTGTTCAGTAACTACGTGACAGGTTAACCAGACAGCCTAACACATTCTGTACATCTGCAACATCCAGATCAATTTCGCTTGAATGACCAACTTAAATAAAAACCCATATTGTAGACTTCATAAAGACAATATAGAACTTGTGTGGGAGACAGTGTGAGCCTGAGAGGGAAGCAGCATTTAATTTAAAATATATAAAATATATATAAGTAAAAAAGGAAACCAAGTAGGATTTGGCAGGATCCCACAAAGGGAATATAAACACTAACAAATAAACCTAACTCTATTACAAATTTATAATATAAACATGCTGAAAGTGGAAGGTGGGGAAAGAACAAATCTAAGAAATTTTTTTAAATGGTGTCTTGAATAGACACTGTAAGGTTAAAAACAGAAGCTGTGCATGAATGTTGTAATCTAGTTAGTAATCTATTTTATGTGTATATAAAGATTGAAAATATAATTTCTCTGTGTGAGAAAGAGGGAAGACCAAAAAGAACTCTCTGGTGCTGCAATGAAACCAGAGGTGTCAGTATGAACTCATTATGGATAGATAGACAGACAGACAGACACACACACACACACACACACACACACACACAGACCTGCACATGCATGAGTGAGTATGTTGTTGTTGTGCAGTTGCTAAGTTGTGTCCGACTCTTCGTGACACCACGGGCTACAACACGCCAGGCTTCCCTGGGTCAGTATGCATGCATCTGGCTCCTGGCTCCAGGGCTGAAGTGCCCAGAAGCCGTGACCCTGAGACACGGAGCCGATGTCCAGGACAGAAACTTTCCTGGAGCCCCAGCGCTGCCTCTGACGATGTGAATGGCGGCAGAATGTGGGGTCAGCTCCGCAGATGTTCATGCTCACCATGAGCGGTGGACGTTGTTCCCCAACTAATTTGCTCACAGAATTTACCGTCACTTAAATTCCACCTATGACTTGAAATAGTTTCTATGCCCCATAATAAAGAAACCTTAAAAGCATAAATGATAATGCCCCCTTTTCCCTTATGTTATATAATATCCAGAATTATCTGGTTAATATAATTTTATTTATCACATATATATTCTATTTATTTGCATAAAAAGGACATCCTTAATTTAACTAAATATTAATGTATCTATAAAACTACATTTTATAAAGCTAAAGTAATATAAAGTACATACAAAGTTAAATAATACAAAATTAAAATGATTTCATTTTAATCAGATGATTGAGTCTAATGACTTTAAATGTAATAATTTTGAAAGTGGTGTTTCTCACAGAATTTAATGTCACATCTATGGCTTTAAATGGTTTATATATCTCATAATAAAGAAATCTTAAAAGCATAAATGACAATGCCATGACAAATTCATAAATATATCTGAGGATGAATATATGAAAAGCCATAAAATCAAAGAAATTTTTATTTTTAAGTTTCCTTGAGATACACAATTTGATACTATATAGACACAAATAATTTTTTAAAAATTAGTAGGAAATATTTCAATAGAAATACATATAAAGTAATATTTTCAGAAAAAAATGGGCTATAATTGAACGGTTAATATAAGGAGCTAGGTGAATATACCAGTAGAGGAAACTGGATTTAGAAAAGTGTTTATTATTTGGTTTTGTTTGTTTTATTTGCTCATTCATTCATTCATTTCACTTACCCATTCATTTTTACCCCTGAATGTGCTCGATTAGGGGTTTCCCAGGTGGCAGGTGGCAATAGTGGTAAAGACCCCATCTGCCAATGCAGAAGATGTAGGAGGCACGGGTTTGATCCCTGGGTGGGGAAGATCCTAGAGGTGGGCATGGCAACCCACTTCAGTATGTTTGCCAGGAGACACCCATGGACAGAGGAGCCTGGCTGGCTACAGTCCATGGGGTGGCAAAGAGTCAGACACGACTGAAGTGACTTAGCACACACGCACGTGCTCCGTTAGAGTTAAAAAGCAGGCCTCAACAGCATCAAATTTTAAAAGCCCTGCATTTTATCTCCTCTCTCCACAGCCCATAGCAATCTATTTTAGACGTTAGTTCTTCCCTGCTCCATTAGACAACAAATAAAACAGTTGCTCATGAGTCCTCTGGCTATTTTCAGATGATAACAGGAGCTTCAGTTATTTCTACTCACAAAAAGCTTCACGTAAATAATATACTTGATTCCAGTTATGAGTAAATTTTCGAATTGCATTCAAAGGGAGCCCCCTCCCCCAGCTCTGGCTGCTGGAAACCAGTCAAGAAAAGGGGCAGAGGTGTTTGCCTTCCCCTTTTCTCCATCTGCGTTTCCACTCTCCTTGCTGACTCTGATTTTGAGGCTCGTTAGGTTTCAGGTTGTTAGGAGGATGAGAGAAACACGTGGGCATGCCCTGGTCCTGTAAGGAGCTGCCGCTTTCCCTGCTGATCCGATGTACTGGGGTTGTGTGGCGATTAGCGCTTCTCCCCATTATCGCTGTACTCAAAGGATCTGAGCACCTGGATGCATGCTTTCAATGCTACTTCTCCTGCTCCTCTTCTTCCTTCGCTTTCTCCTCCTTACTGTAATTCCCACTGGCCTCCAGGATGCTCTCCTAGATGAGTTCTACAGCAACTTGATGCTGATTTTCTCTCATCTCTGGGAAGCACTCGCAGACCTCTGACTTCGCAGTCAGATAGTGTCTAGCGCTAACATCGCTCCTTTTCCTGCCGTTACAAGTTACAGAGCCAACTTTCTGAATGTTTGTTTCTCAGTCATGAACTGAACACGTGTTTACTGTGGGCTTACCTGGTGGCTCAGACAGTAAAAGCGTCTGCCGGCAATGTGGGAGACCCGGGTTTGATCCCTGGGCCAGGAAGATCCCCTGCAGAGGGAAATGGCAACCCACTCTGGTATTCTTGCCTGGAAAATTCCATGGATGGAGGAGTCTGGTGGGCTACAGTCCATGGGGTCGCAAAGATTCAGACTTTCACTTTCACCATGGGAAAGCAATATCAAAGGATCTAGGTCACCCTGCTGAAGCACCTTTTCTAGGCTTTGGTTTGGGAGATGAACTCCCACTAGAGTAACAACTTTTTCTATTAATCTTCCTTAATCTCCAATGCTTTTCTTATCTTTTCTCTCCTCTTTGGTTGACTGATGATATTTGCAGAAACCATCTTTGCATGAATTACAAAGAAGTCTGGAATCCTCCTTTGAAATGTATAATTTATATTTCTGGGTTTCAGCAGAAACTGAAGACCAAAGTAGCTTCATGGTAAAATGCTCCTTAGGTGAGAATGAATTTATTAATATTTAAGGCACATGCTAAGGTGTTTCTTCTGATGGCTATGTAATTGTTGGGCCTTCCCAGGTGGCTCAGTGGTAAAGAATCCACCTGCCAATGCAGGACACACAGGTTCGATCCCTGGGTCAGGAAGATCCCCTGGAGGAGGAAATGCAACCCACTCCAGTATTCTTGCCTGAAAAATCCCATGGACAGAGGACCCTGGCAGGCTACAGTCCATAGGGTAGCAAAGAGTCAGACATGACTGAGCACACATGTACGTGTGATTGTTGAGCACTTGTGCACCCTGAAACGAAGAAATTGAAAGAGAGAGACTATGTACTGGACTGATAATTGGAACTTGTTATGGCAATTAATTGGACAAAAATCAACTCTAGCATTGAAACTCAGTATTCCTACATGGTAGCTAATAAAGTCAAGCAGTATAATAGTTTTTTTATTTGTCTATGTGTCCTAAAATGATGATGGAGTGTTGATCATTATGACTCACACTTGCCAACAATTAGAGAAACATTTGGACATAATTAGCTTAAAACGACTCAGTTTTCACCTCTTTTTCTAGACTTCAGACTGTAAATGACTCATTTGGCTTTTGGAATCAGCTTTAGCAAGTTTACTACAACTAGCCTATAGATCGGTTTCCGTGTATTGGAAGATGTAATCAATAGTAAGCAGGCATAACTTCATGGCCATGAAATTAAGACACTTGCTCCTTGAAAGAAAAGCGAGGTAGACAGCATATTAAAAAGCAGAAACACTACTCTACCAACAAAGGTCTATCTAGTCAAAGCTATGGTTTTTCCAGTAGTCATGTAAGGATGTGAGAGTTGGACTTTAAAGAAAGCTGAGCACCAAAGAATTGATGCTTTTGAACTGTGGTGTTGGAGAAGAGTCTTGAAAGTCCCTTGGACTGCAAGGAGATCAAATCAGTCAGCACTAAAGGAAATCAGTCCTGAATATTCATTGGAAGGATTGATGCTGAAGCTGAAACTTCAAAACTTGGTCACCTGATGCAAAGAACTGACTCATTTGAAAAGACCCTGATGCTGGGAAAGATTGAAGGTGGGAGGAGAAGGGGATGACAGAGGATGAGATGGCTGGATGGCATCATGATGCAATGGACATGAGTTTGAGTAAGCTCCAGGAGTTGATAGACAGGCCTGGCGTGCTTCAGTCCATGGGGTCACCAAGAGTTGGACACGACTGAGTGATTGGACTGAACTGAACTGAGGCATAACTTCTAACTTAATAGTTAAATTTAGAAATGACCCAAAATATAAAGTTTTTATTAGTGTTTCTAGGCAATAGAAAATTACCAACGAACATCTTAAGTAATATGAAGATTTTGCTTAGGATATAATATAACATATTCCAGCACTTTTGGTAGATAGTGAATTATTGCTGCCAAAAAGCAGTATAGAAATTGAAAATTTGAAAAATGACAAAACATTATAGAAGAGAATCATGAGGTTAAGTGAACTGGCAAATCTAAAGTGAAATCACTTCAATCTAAATGACAGACAGAAATTTGAGAAAATGTGAACATTAATTCTGAACAAGTACTGCTCATCAAATATAGTTTTTATGACCTGCATTGTAAAACTGCTTGCATTCATGAATTAATTTCATATATCTGCATTATTCCATCATAGAACACTTAGGAAACCCCACCCCCAACACACTTTTCTTTCCCTCAAATATCAAAGCTATATTTTTTTAGTATGTAATGTGACAGAAGATAGCAGGTAACAGAAAATCTTTCTATTGGTTAACTGTCATCCGTAAAGGATCTCCACATGCTTTTAAAATGTACTGATTAAATCTTACAAAACCACTGATATTAAAGTACTATATGAAGAAATCTCATTATAAAAACTTCACTTTTTGCAGAGATATGATATACTGGAACTCTGTTTATTTTCCCAGGGTCAAGGATGTTTCGAGTTCTGACACTGATATGCTAAGTAATAGGAAGAGCAGAGCTGGTCTCGGAAGAGAAAGTATATGCTGCTGCCTAGGTGATGAGATTTTAGAAAATTAGATCTCTGGTTCCAGAATCTTCGTCCCTAAGTTGCTCAGTGATGGTTGAAATTCATTCCAGCATAGCCAAATTTTTTTATCCCAGAGTTAGTTGAAAAACCTTAAACTGCAAGTAACCTGGTAGGCTTAAGGAGAGTGATATTTTTCTTTGGTCAGGAAGTCACTGAGAACAGGAGAATTCTAGACACCTTGCTGAAAAATAAAGTTTTCATGGTAAAGGAAAGGAATTCAGGTAGAGACCCTGCGATCCTCACATAAGGTCCCAAATCTTCAGCAGTTTGCGTATTTGCTTTGGAAATTCGCCCTTTACCATAACCTTGACTAACAGATGTTTGGCTAAAACGTGGTCTAGAAATGGAGAGCTGGGCCCTATAGCTTCTATGTGGAGACTGTGGCTATGTGTAACTCAAGCACAAACTTATTTTCCTACTCATAGAGTTGAGTAAATCATATAATTCTACCATTATGCCATTGTCACCATCTAGCATTTACCCATCTTTTAAAAGGTACTGTGAATGATACTGCAGACACTTAAAACAAGAAGGAGACACATTCTTAGAAAAAATTCAGAAAAAGGAAAGCAAGAAATAGCTCTTAGGATAACAATAAAATCTTTTTTCTCTTTTTAATTCATTATGCTTCCTTTGCTTAAACTCAAATTTGCTATGTCTAATTAAGATAACAATTAGGTACCTATTTTTGAACAATAAGTAGAAAATCTATATGATTCATGCTGAAGAAGAGAAGATGAATGAGATAGAATTCTATCAAGTATTTATCAAACTTGTTGGGAAAAGGGCAGTAACAAGCAGAAAACTAACTGCCCATATAAATTATAAAACTTTGTATCTGCATAATGCCTTCAGGTTAATATTCAATTTCACCCTAATATTCTAATTACTAACCATGAGAACACAATTTTGATGTTTATAAGTGAGGAAACCAAAAATCATAAAAGCTAAGTGTTTCATCTTTCTCAAAGTGTAAACATTTGTCTGATGTGTTATAAGCATATTATCTATTGATCAGTAATCATTTACTTAGCACCAAAATATGGCCCAAGTATGGTATTGCCTGCAAAAAATGTATTTCTTGACCTCATAGAGTTTACAGTCCTTTGGGAAAATATGAATGAAAAAATAAGTGCACAGTAGCATGAAGGAATGCTTATTAAATGCCTGCACAGCATAACATATATTGGGGTCATTGTATTGGTGTCCTGTGACCATCATAAAAAATTACTACAAACTTGGTCTCTTAAAGCAATACAAATGTGTTATTTATCATTTTTGTCTGAAGTGGGTCTCACTATGTTAAAAGCAAGATGTCAGCAGGGTGCATTCTATTCCATAGGTTCACAGTGATAATCCGTTCATTTCCTTTCGCAGTGCCCAGAGGTTTGCTGCGTTTCGTGGCTTATGACCTGCTCGTGTACCTTCAAAGCCATTAGAGGAACCCTCTGACCCTGATCCCTTAGTCACATCTCCTGTTGGCTGTCCTCTTTCTCCCCCACTTCCACGTGTGAAGATCTTTGTGATTATGTTCAGTGTATCTGGATAATCTAGGATAACATGTCTATCTGAAGATTAGATTTAGCAACTTAATTCCATCTGAACCTCAATTTCCTTTTTCCATGTGACCTAACATATTCCCAGCTTTGGGGGATTAGGACATGGACAGCTTTGGGGAACACATTTTGCTGCCTATCACAGGTGCAAAGAAGGAGATGGAGAAGGTTGAGAGCTAGGGAAAAGCTTCACGATAATTATTTCTAACATGTGATTGGGAGCAAAATGCTATAAGAATTCTGCAGAGGAAAATATGTAGATGTAATGAAACAATAACATATTGTACCTGACAAGCAAAGCTACACACATTCCTTCAACTCTCAAAGACTGGGCAAGTTGAAAATGCTCATGACATACCTGTGAGGAGGCTCAAAAATAGCTTAAAGATAAATTCCTCTGCCTTGAACAAACATTTAAGCTGAGCAAGAAGCACCTACCACAAAAATCTGAGAATCTGAGGGATGTTTCTTAGCAACTTGTCAGCAGAGAAAATTAACTCTTAATTTGTAATTTAGGCATTCAAATTAGCATTTTAATCACCTCAAAATCAACTTCACAATTGTTGTCAACTGAAAAAGAAAAAAAAAGTCACTAAAAGCTTTGTTTAGAGAGTTATAATTCTCTAATTAATATAATTATTATTTTTCTATAGAAATCTTATTGGTCATAACACTATAGCATGACTTCAGATGATTTTTTTAACTTTTATATGTATGTATATATACATATACTTTATATATATTGTTTTAAAATATTATTTTAAATCACCTTTATTTTTTAGAACAGTTTTAAATTTACAGAAAGACTGAGTAGAAGAACATACACTCTGTACCCAGTTTCCCCATCATTAACGTCTTCCATTATTGTAGTATATTTGTTACAATTAATGAACTAATATTGAGATACCACTACTATTCAGAGTCCATATGTTACTCAGATTTCCCTTAATTTTTACCTAAGGTCCTTCTTCTGTTGCAGGATTTTACCCAGGTTGCCGTATTACATTTAGTCACCACACACCCCTGGCTTCTCCTGGCTGTGACAGTCTGTCTGACTTCTGCTGTTTTTGACGATTTTGATAGTTAGGATTACAGGTCAGGCATTTTGTAATAGGTCCTTTTATTGGAATGTCTCTGATGTTTTCTCCTGATTAAAACAGGATTATCTGATTGGGGAAGAAGACCACAAAAATGATACACCATTTTTATCATGTCCTATCAAAGACACATACTATCCACATGACTTAGCTTGAACTTGATGAGCTGGCTGAGGAAGGATGTGTCAGACTGTTCTGTGACGTTACTCCCTCCCCATCCTGTCATACTGATTCTTTGGAAGGAAGTCACTATTTGCAGCTGTGATTTAAGAAGAAAGGAGTTTGGGGACTTCCCTGGTGGTTCAGTGGTTAAGATCTGCACTTCCAATTGCAGCACTATTTACAATAGCTAGGACATGGGAGCAACCTAGATGTGCATCGACAGACAAATGGATAAAGAAGCTGCAGTATGTATATACAATGGAATAGTACTCAGCCATGAAAAAGAGTGCATTTTAAGTCAGTTCTAATGAGGTGGATGAACCTAGAGCCTGTTGAACAGAGGAAGTAAGACAGAAAGAAAAATAAACACTGCATATTAACACATATATATGGAATCTAGAAAGATTGTACTGATGAACTTATTTGCAAGGCAGCAGTGGAGACACAGATACAGAGAACAGAACTGTGGACACAGTAGGGGAAGGAGAGGGTGGGAACAACTGAGTGAGTAGATGGAAACATACACATTACCATATGTTAAAGAGACAACCAGTGGGAATTTGCCGTATGATGCTGGGAGCTCAAACTGGTGCTCAGTGACAGCCTAGAGGGGTGGGATGGGGTGGGAGGCAGGCGGAGATTCAGAAGGAAGGGGACATATGTATACCTGTGGCTGATTCATGTTGATGTATGGCAGAAGCCAACACAATAGTATGAAGCAATTATCCTCCAATTAAAAATAAATACATTTTTTTAAAAAAGACTGCTTCCACTGCAGGGGGCATGGGTTCAATCTCCAGTTGGGGAATTAAGATTCTGAATGCCATGTGGGGTGGTGAAGGAAAACAAAAGAACTAGGGAGTTAAACTTCTCCTCTTCAAGAGCAGGGTATCTATATAACTTATCTATATAGACATAAATTATTTGCAATTCTTCTACAGGGGAGATTTGTACCCTCCCCCATTTATCTATTTATTCAATCATTTATATCAATATGGATTCATGGATAAGTAGTTTTGCACTTTGGTCTATAATAAAATACCACTTTATTTTATTGTTCTAATTGCTTAAATAAATTTTGATTAGAAGATAATGCTAACAAATTTTTTTAATTTATCTATTTTTAATTGAAGGATAATTGCTTTACAGTATTGTGTTGGTTTCTGCCAAACATCAACATAAATCAGCCTTCAGTTCAGTTCAGTCACTCAGTTGTGTCCATCTCTTTGCATCGCCATGAACCGCAGCACGCCAGGCCTTCCTGTCCACCACCAACTCCCAGAGTTTACTCAAACTCATGTCCATCGAGTCAGTGAGGCCATCCAACTATGTTATCCTCTGTCATTGCCTTCTCCTCTCGCCTTCAATCTTTCCCAGCATCAGGAGCTTTTCCAAGGAGTCAGTTCTTCACATCATGTGGCCAAAGTATTTGAGTTTCAGCTTCAGCATCAGTCCTTCCAATGAATATTCAGGACTGATTTCCTTTAGGATTGACTAGTTTGATCTCCTTGCAGTCCAAGGGACTCTCAAGAGTCTTCTCCAACACCACAGTTTAAAAGCATCAATTCTTCATTGCTCAGCTTTCTTTAGAGTCCAACTCTCATATCCATACATGACGACTGGAAAAACCACAGCTTTGACTAGACATACCTTTGTCAGCAAAGTAATGTCTCTTTTTTAATATGCTGTCTAGGTTGGTCATAGCTTTTCTTCCAAGGAGCAAGCATCTTTTAATTTCATGGCTGCAGTCACCATTTGCAGTGATTTTGGAGCCCCCCAAAATAAAGTCTGTCACTCTTTCCACTTCTTCCCCATCTATTTGCCATGAAGTGATGGGACCAGATACAACGATCTTCTTTTTTTGAATGTTGATCTTTAAACCAACTTTTTCACTTTCCTCTTTGGCTTTCATCAAGAGGCTCTTTAGTTCTTCATTTCTGCCATCAGGGTGGCATCATCTGCATGTCTGAGGTTATTGATATCTCTCCCTCAATCTTGATTCCAGTTTGTGCTTCATCCAGCCCAGCATTTCGCATGATGTACTCTGCATATAAATTAAATAAGCAGGGTGACTATATACAGCCTTGACGTACTCCTTCCCCACTTGGAACCAGCCCATTGTCTCTTTTGAATCAGCCCTAGGCCTACCTGTCTGCCCCACCTCTTGAGCCTCCCTCCCACCCCCCTCCTCTCTAGGTTGTTACAGAGCCCTGGTTTGAGTGTCCTGAGCCACACAGCAAATTCCCATTGGCTCTCTATTTTACATGTAGCAATGTATGTTTCCATGTTATTTTCTCCATAATCCCACCCTTTCTTTTCTCACCAACCCCATCCCATGTCCATACGTCTGTTCAGTACAATGGAACACAAAGGCTACCTCTAGTACAATCAAAGCTTATGTAAATTATTTTAATTCGATAAATCAGATTAGATATTCTATAAATATCTAAACTATAGATCTTTACAGTGTAAATCCCTCCTTAGCCAAAATTATAGTATTTATGATTACAAATTTATGATTTTAAAATCACAGAGAAACACATTTTCCCAGCCATAGTGTGGACAGAATATTTTATTCAGGGCCACCTTGTTTGAATAATGCCAAGCCTGTCTCTTCCCATGTCCTTTACTTTATTTGACAACTGAATTGACTAAATGGATTTAACTAGAGAAGCGTTCTTTGTATTTGAAAAAAAATACAAGATCCTGAGAACAAATAATAACAGGATAATTGCTTTTAGAACTCAAACTTTCCCGTAAGCATATTTTGCAGGATTCAAATAATATAAAATAAAATTACTCCTACCAAGGTAATACCCAGGGTCCATATACCAATTCACGAGCACTTTGAATATATTAAATATACAGATTATTGTGAGCAGAAGCACATTTCTCTCCTTGCCTGATCTCGCTGGTCAAACATCTGATTTAACATTCTGTGCAGCTATAAGAGGGACTGAATTCTCAATGCTTAATTACTTTAGCCTGCTTCCATCTGTTAAGTTAATTTCACACCTTTTCTCCAACTTTAGACTACATAGAATTTCTGCAAGTAGGCCTATTTCGTGATGAATACTTCGTGCCGACAATTCAATAGACTTAATGTTCACCTTAAAATTCATGGAACCAGCATACGGGCCTTATGTCACCTCCAAGTATATGAAACAGGCTTCATTTCTGTAGTTCTCACAATTGCAAACCTAGCACTTTTAAAAAACTGTAATGTTAAATTGCTCTTTTCTGAGCCATATCCTTGTTCATGTAAAATGGAATTTTTAAGAATGGTTTATTAAAAACACAAGCAAATTGAGGTCTGATGAAATCCACCTTTTAAATATCTAACATCACTTTGATGAAACAGCACATCTGTACTTGCTGTCGGTCGCTTAACAAGGGATCAGCCAACACAACGGCAATGAAGTTGAACGGAGAAACCACTGACAACTCAACAATGTGCATCCATCTGCCAAAACCTTGACTCTCTTAACAGTCTGAGTCAAAGCCAAAGTCAAGTAACCGGGAAGACTGATTAAAAGGAATGTTTTATTGTCATGAAATTTAAGGCTGGTTTGGCATTATACAATCCTAACATTAAATAAGTTGAACCTTGCTTTCAAGAAAGAATGCCCACAACCCCAATGAGTTTTGTCAAAAAAAAAAAAAGGAGAAAATTAAAAGGTCCCCTTCAAAGCGATCTCTCAGGGTTTCTCAGTGACCTCTTCCAGCGTTTAATAATCTTAGGCAAGTAAAAATTTTATTGGTTTTGGACCGAGGTCAGTGTATGACTTCCAAACTAAAGAGCAGATACAATATGATCTCTGAAAAAGACTGTGAAGATAAAAGGTAAGAGAATGGAGAGAATGACTTTCTTAGAAATAAGACGCATTTCTCCAGGCTAAGCAGTCTCTGATGCATAAGGTGTCCCTCAAAGTTGCAATCCCCACATGCTACACTCCCCGCCAGTCTCTACCGCCCCGCCCCCACAGACATGTGTCCTCATTCACTGAATAATCATGGGACCCCCAGGGATAGTCGCAAGCCCATTCACTCCTGGTGGGTGCTATCAGGGAACCAGCAAGTCTCACGCTTGTTTGCGCCCGTGTTTGCTGCTGGTTCAATAGGCATGTCGCCTCACATCACAGTCCCTCGCTGGGAGCTGCCAGGTATCTACAGGTACTGACACCTAACCGCGAACCACTCCCTGACGCTGCAGCGTCCCATCAGGTCCCTAATATGGCATCAAAGTGACTGGAACTTCGAGCTTCATTCTTTCATAGGAGGCTCCTTAGCCCTAGGTTTACAACTGTAAAGCCGTCTATGTATAAGCAAGATTTTACTCTAAATTTTATTAAGAAATGAGGTCGATATGTCTCTGTCCTTTGGAAAGACTAATGAGAACAGAACGATATTGAAACAATCTAAAGTATTTATGAGTTTAATTCTGTAGCTGGATATAGTTGATGAGGGTATATGATTTCACAAGAAACATCGACTTTAATGTCTGTTTTGTTATTATTTTCAGATGAGTGTAAGTTTTAATAGGGGAAAGAGCGTCGTCATGCTTTAGTTTTATCTACCAGGTTTCTACAGGGCAGAGGCCTGTGTGTGTGATTGTGTATTTTCATGTTGTTTAGTTGCTAAATCGTAGCCCTCCAGGCTCCTCTGTCCATGAGATTTCCTAGGCAAAAATACTCAAATGGGTTGCCATTTCTTTATCCAGGGGATTGTCCTGCCCTAGGGATCGAACCCCATGTTTCCTGCACTGCAGGCAGATTCTTTACTACTAAGTCACCAGGGAAACCCATGTATTTTCTTTCATACGTGCATGTAGATACAAATGTACAATGTCCTGCTTTTCTCCATTTCCAACTGCATTTAGCTAAGGCTTCCACTCTTTATTGACAGAAATATTACACACCTGTATTTATGTCTCCTAGCCTCTATTCTCCTTCCACTTTGTTTCATAAGGTTTTCATAAGACACAGGCTACTTGCCTCCTTTAGTGACAAACCAATGGTTCATTATAAAATGCAAACTTCTTAGCATGACATGAAGGCCCATTGAGGAACAGCACTCAGCCCTTATATCAATAAAAGAAGATGGGAAGCTAAAAATCTTATATAATACCCTGATTCAAAATGTAGCAGCAGTATTAAGGGGAATGCAAATCATTTGGTCTCACGTAATCCTCATTATTTTGAAGAGATGTGAAATAAAATATTTGCCTTATTTCAAGGGGCTGTTATGTGCATGAGTTTTCATACTTATCAGAGATTACTTCAGAGTAATGAAATTCAGCTCCTAAAATTCATCTAGAAAAAAAAATTTAGTTAATAAAACTCTATTTGGAGTCAAGGGAAGCCCAACATGACAGTTGAAGAACCAGAGTATATTATGATATTTTTTTATCTGTTTTCTTATATCAACAGGACATGGATTTGTCAGACTTGGGACATTGGGAATGTCAGAATCATCTCCAACAGTTTTCCCTTTCAATTTTTAAAGCACTTGACATATACTCCATTTGGCTTATGCTTTATTTGCAACAGTCATTTCCTATCTCTTAACTTTTGTTTGCATGTACTCTCCCACTCATGTAACACTGAAAATATTTTTCAGATGCACAGGTAGAATTCCTCCTTCTGATTTTCACCTTTTAATACATAGATATCATAGGCAAACATTATAATAATTCTGATTCTAAAATTGGCATGGATGTGCCAAGCCTGTGCTAGATGTTATGGAAATCAAAACAAATAATAGGCAATGTTGGCTCTGAAGGATTCTATAATCTTATTTCATGAGGTTCTATATGTGGAAGCTACCATGAAATATAATGTCTCTAATAGATAAAGAGAGAGGGTGGAGCATTTAACTCAGCAGGACTTTCCTAAGAAGAAAGAGCTTCAGCTGACTGAGATGTTTGGAATAAATCTTAAGGAACTCATATGAATTCAAGAGGTAGACAAGAGAAAAGATGTCATTGGGGGTATAAACCACACACAAAAACATGTCATGATCTGTGGCATGGAAAAAGGAACGTCCGCTGGCTTTGGGGAGACATGAAGTGTTATCTGGGGCTAGTTATTTAGACTCTTCAATACTTAGTTAATCGTGCAAAATGGAGGAGGGAATTGAGAGTTATTGAACACTGAAAGGATAACTGGTAAAAACAAATGAGAAAATTAGCACAGTGTCTCATAATAATAGGATCTCAACTCATTTATTGTGGTTGTACCAAAGGTCATGATGAAAGTGAAAGAGGAGAGTGAAAAAGTTGGCTTAAAGCTCAGGATTCAGAAAACTAAGATCACTGCATTCAGTCCCATCACTTCACGGCAAATAGATGGGGAAACCATGGAAACGGTGGCTGACTTTATTGTTTGGGGCTCCAAAATCACTACAGATGGTAACTGCAGCCATGAAATTAAGACACTTACTCCTTGGAAGGAAAATTATTACCAACCTAGACAGCATGTTAAAAAACAGAGACATTAGTTTGCCAACAAAGGCTATGGTTTTTCCGGTAGTCATGTATGGATATGAGAGTTGGACTATAAAGAAAGCTGAGTGCTGAAGAATTGATGCTTTTAAACTGTGGTGTTGGAGAAGACTCTTGAGAGTCCCTTGGACTGCAAGGAGATCCAACCAGTCCATCCTAAAAGAGATCAGTCCTGGGTGTTCATTGGAAGGACTGATGTTGAAGCTGAAACTCCAATACTTTGGCCACCTGGTGTGAAGAGCTGACTCATTGGAAAAGACCCTAATGCTGGGAAAGATTGAAGGCAGGAGGAGAAGGGGACGACAGAGGATGAGATGGTTGGATGGCATCACCGACTCGATGGACATGAGTCTGGGTGGACTCCGGGAGTTGATGATGGACAGGGAGGCCTGGCGTTCTGTGGTCCATGGGGTCGCGAGGAGTCAGACATGACTGAGCGACTGAACTGAACTGAACTGAACCAAAGGTCATACCTGTTTATGGTGTTAATAACTGTTTACATGGTGGTATTAGAAGTGCAACATGTTTGCAGTCTAGGATATTTAAGGATATTGAAGCAGGGTTTCAGAGCATTGGTCTGTCTCTACCAGATTTGTGTTTGAGGATGATTTCTCTAGATGATAGAGTGAAGATAGCTATTCACAAATGCACATTTCACCAATTATGTCATGTCCTCATTTCCCTTATTAAATTATTAATTTAGCTTTAATCCTGAGAAATGAATTTAATTTCTTCTCCGCCAGCATTCCCTAAAATGAAAAACCCTTGAAATATCTTTGAGGCTCAGGAAGAGACGTCCTATACTCTGAAATAATTTCTTCCTCCTCTCACTTTCCCAAATATCGTTTACAAGCTAATAAAACAACTAAAACAAATCTTTATTGTGCTTTATAGAACCATGTTATCAGTAATAGCTAATGTTAAAATATTTAAACATTCTATAATAGATGTAATTCAAAATCATAGGATTTATTTCCTGCACAGAAAGAGAATGAAAAGAAATGTAACATCAGTTTTCATGACCAATTATGTTAACCTTTTCAAAATTTGAAATGGAATAAATTGAAATCCCTGAGCTGAACACTGAGTAAATGAATTGAATTAATAAATATTTGTCTCATAATTAACTGAAAAATTGAAAGCTGTCTTAAAGCCAACATCAATGGGAACCATACATGAATAGTACTTTTTAACACAAGTCCACTAACATTGTGAATATTTACTTTGGCATAGATGGGCTAAAGAGTAGAGAAGAGTAGGGTTTCATTGCATTTATAAATTCAGAAAAAAATCGACTGGACCCAGAACAAGCACCACTATTGATTGTGTGTGTGTTTCTTTCTTAATTAGTAAAACTATAGTTTTTTTCCAGTCAAAATCATGAAATCAGAAATATAGCTCCATCTGCACAACATATTCTTACAAATCACACATTACTGCTACTGCTACTGCAGGTAAGAGAAAATTTGCTAAAAACATATGTCAAATAAATTACTATAGACAATACCTAGAGTATTTGTAGGCTTCCCTCGTGGCTCGGTTGGTAATGAATCCACCTGCAATGCAGGAGACCTGGGTTTGATCCCTGGGTCGGGAAGATCCCCTGGATGAGAAAATGGCAGCCTACTCCAGTATTCTTGCCTGAGAATCTCATGGATAGAGGAGCCTGGCAGGCTACAGTCCATAGAGTCAAAAAAGTCGGACACAACTGAGTAACTGAGCACAAAGGATTATCTTTACAACTTTTCTAGAAATCGAAAGTTACTCTGAAATTAAAAGTTTGGTTATTTTTAAAATCACTTAGCCCTTTATGTGGGAGCAGCAATATTCCCTCTAGAAACAAAGGTGTTATTAGAGATGTTTCATTCTTTGACATTTATGGAGGAAATGCATTCTTAAATCTCTTTACTAATTTTTTTTTCAACCTGTCTAAAATCACTTGGATTTCATAATTTTTAAAGACTAGGTAAGGGTAAAGAGTAACCTTTACTATTATCTCTTCACTTTCCTACAGCTTTTATCAATAGTTGCATTCTCAGAGTCACATCTGCTCTTGTCACGGAAAATGCATTGTTCATTGGCTTCCTTTCTGACATACTGACAACATTTGAGTTATTGCCTCATGTTTTCCAGCAAGTTGTGAGGCCAACCCTGAGTAAGGACATATATCAAAAATGGAAGATAGCAAATGTACTTTAGTGGGGTAACCTGCATCAATGAGAAGTCAGGAGAAATAAACAGTGATGCCTTTATCGGTAATGTTTTAGCAAAAGTTATCTTAATATTCTACCCTGCAACATCCATGGCTGATACTAGTGTTTGTTAACTGTAAAACGTATACTAGCAAAGAATGCATACCAGGAACACAGAGGATTTCTTGAAAATAAACCATCTTGATTTCTTGAACCACATTAAAAATCTTGCTTACCTTTACAAATAGTATCTTCATTGTCTGGTGCAATTATCTGGTGCTCAGCCATGCCTGACTCTTTGTGACCCCATGGACTATAGCCCACCAGACACTATAGCCCCCCAGGCTCCTCTGTCCATGGAGTTCTCCAGGCAAGAATACTGGAGTGGGTTGCCATTTCCTCCTCCAGAGGATCTTTGCAACCCAGGGATTGAACTGGTGTCTCTTGTGTCTCCTGCATTGGCAGGTGGAGTCTTTACCACTGCACCCTTGAGAATTCCAAGAAAAGATCTAGAAATTCTAAAATGGCAAATTTGCAATGAATATACTAATATCAAAGGCATACTAGCCCAATGAGTCACAATGTTGAGGTGAAGACTTTAGTCTGATTTTTACTTATGTGTAGAAGACAGAGAAGTTTTTGGTATCATCGAATCATATATAAGGACTTTATTCCAAAATGAGCTACTAAACAAGTACAAAATTAGCTAATTTGGTTGCTCATGTCAGCTGACGGCAGTCGCAGGGCACAAGTGAAGATGTTTAACCTTGACTATCAGTTCAGCATCTGCCCAACTGCCTGAGGCCACACATAGAACGGATAAAATAACAGGGCTCATCTGAGGAAGGAAGGACAGCCCGGGGACAATGAGTCCCCACATAAGACATGACTCATTTCTTCAGCCCCCATAACCTTTCAATGTCTTCCTAATTAACAGTGAGACCATCATATATCATGACACAACAAGCATCTAGGGACCAGAGCACCGTTTTAAAGAGAGATGATTTCTTAGTCCACATTGAGGCATTAAATTCTTTATATTACTCCTTTTTCTTAAATAAAGACATTATTGATATCACACAGAATGATATTTTAAAGTTTTGCTCTATTATAAGATTAAGCTTTAACCCTCAGGGATAAATTCCATGATTCTCTAAAATTAATTTATTTTCAAAACCATAATTAACAGTTCACTAAAATCTCCAGCACCATTATAGCAATAGAACAGCTCCTAAAGTTCCAACTACATGCTCATAAAATTTTGATTACTTCTTGTAATCGTGCCATCTGGTAGCTTGGCTATAGCTATGTCTTAAAACTTAGTGGGGACTGCCTTATTTTTAAACATTTTTCTCTTTTAATATTTTGATAATTCAGTACCTTGGGAATATAAATAAAAATTTTCATCTTTAAAAATGAAACTATAAGCCAATTGTTGGTATAAAATGATAAATCAGCTGTATATATAAATATATACTGCATTTAACATTTATTAAATCATGATTGAGTTTAAATATAAAAGAAAATTACTCATCAGGTACCAATAAAGGCATTTGGAATATTACAGAGTTATCTTCATTCATATAAATTAACTATGTAAACTGAAACCTAAGTGTCTTATTTTTAACTTTAGACAAATCTGAAAATTTTATACAGTCTCATCTATTTTAAAACAGTAACAGAGAAAAGACTACTTTTAAGAGAACCCAGGATCCATTGACCATTCTCAGGTCAGGCTCTTTGTGGGCTACTAGGCTAACGGCTAGATGATTACAACTCTGGCTACCTCTGCAAAGACAAGTGCAGATCTTCAGACTGAATGAGGATCTAGGAAGGAGCATTTGGGGAAAGAAATGAAATGAGAAACTTGGTAATATGGGCCCCAGAGACCCATAATAAAAGCCTTGACCACCACCATTCATTCCCAGAAGAAAATGACCTTGTCTGTTCTTCCCAGCCTGTCTACAGACCAGGAGTCAAACACAGCCTCTCGGGTATTTCTGATCCACCGAGGGGCAAGCTCATGGCAGTTCCACCTGCTATCTGCAAAAGGGCTAGCACACAATGGCGAACACAGCATAGGCCCCCTCAAGGGCCGACTCTCCATGTGGTTTCCTGGTAGGTGGACCTTAGTCCCAAAGAGCAAACAAAGGAAAATAATCCATGTAGGGACCATTAAAAGAGACTACCAGAAGAACACTTAAGTGGAGTTACTCAAAAGACAGAGATGAGGGAGGAACAAAACAGCACCTGAATCAAAGTAATTCTACTTTTGGAATTCAAAGAACATTATACAATTTCAAAACTTCATTAGGTATTATGGAATATAGGAGGATAACTGTAAAACCCCAGAATTAAGCTTAAAATATTGAGTGGAAAAATGCCTCAAGACATAGAAAAATATGTAAAGATAAAATAGAAGAAAAAATTAAATAAATAAACTATCTGGGAATACACTGACATTGTCTGTTTACCAACATTATTAAATGCTATTACCTAGAATATTATAACAGAAGTATTAAGCTAAAATAATTATAAACATTAAGTCAACAGAAATTTAGTTTTCTAATGTTTTGATTTTATATGTAAATTGACAGATAGAACTCATTAGACTTAAATGTTTTATTAAAATGACTGAATATGACATCAGTTCAGTTCAGTTGCTCAGTCATGTCCAACTCTTTGTGAATATAGGACAGAGATGAGAAAAATACTCCATTACACCAACAAATTATGATGTAGTTAGAAATACATTTACAGAGCCCTGGGACTTCATAAAACTAAAAACTACTATAAAAAAAAAGATGTCAACAAATAAAAGAAAAATTCCATGGATGTGAAAACTTAACATCATATAAAGTAAATTATTCCAAAACTCAATAGTTAAATTCAACACAATTTCAATTAAATTCCTACAGTGCTTTTCTGATTCTTTTTTAACTGCCGTGACCTCCTTGCTAATCTTAAAACACACATTTTTGTCTTGTTTTTACCTCAGACATTGGCCCTAACTTCTTATAATTCTTTTCCTCCATGTAGCTGAAGAGTTTTTATTAAGTATTCATGTACTTCACTCACGTCTTGATTTAGGTGTCACTTCCTCAGAGAGATGGTTCCAGACCAATCTCTCTAATATCTTTTAGCATCTTTTCTTACTTTTTCCTCATATCACTAACCCCTACCTGGACATTATATTTTGTAGTTTTACAATGAATTTCTCCTCTTACAGATGATAAACACCATAAGGGTGTTCATTTTGTTTCCTCTACAGGCTCAAGGACAAGATTAATGCCAGTCATGGCATTTGTATGTTCAACAAATACAGTGGAACAAATGAACATTTTGCTTTCTATTCAGAAAAGCACTGTTGGAATTCTAATTAAAATTGTATTGAATTTAACTACTGAGTTTTGGAATGATTTACATTATGTGAATTGGAGAAGGAACTGGCTACCCACTCCAGTATTCTTGCCTGGAGAATCCCACGGACAGAGGAGCCTGGCGGGCTGCAGTTCATAGGGTTGAAAAGAGTAGGACACGACTTAGTGACTAAACCACTACCACCACATTATATGAATGATAATATATAAATATTTTATATGTAAAATATCATTTTATTATATAACATTATAGCATGTGTATGCATATATACTCATTATATTATTATATAATGTATATGTGTAAACATCCTTTTTTAAAGAAGTTAGGCATTTTGACTTTTATATCAATAAATAGTATACCAATGTCCCAAGAAAATGCAAAATCCTTCCCATGAAAAAGAGTCAAAATTAAGAAGTATGGGTTCAGGAGGGAATGCAATTTAAATTGTTTTCAAATTTAAGTTTTTTCTTTACTCCTATCAGGTACATCCAGAGAAAATATTGGATATGGTTAATGTGTTGATAAGTTTAAAAATCTTTAAAATGTTAAATCATTAGATAATTCACTATTAGAATAAACACGGAATATTTATTCTAGCTTTAAAACACATTTTAGACAAATAAGAAAGACCACAGCAATGATTTTAAGTTAAAAAATCATATACATATATGTATATACTGAAAACTAGTCAGAAACAGTTTCATTTCATACAGAAATCTCAAGATAAGTAAGTATATTAAAAGGAAAGAAGTTGAATGATTCAATGAATGACAATTATATTCCAGGGTAGCCATTACAGTTTCTTTTTTTTTTTATAGCCTGAAACATATACTTAATTTTAAAATGATGCTTTTCTCATTTGAAAATGATAAAAATGTACACTTTTGTCCAAAAGGTGTAAATTTTTAGAAGGTTGACTATATTAGTGGAAAGATGTAATAAATCATGGTGATAAAAGACTATCATTATAGATCACTCTAATCCATCATTTTAAATAGACTCTACATTAATCATCTACTTAAATCTGAATGCTCAAGTAATGATAATTTATTATGATAATTCAGGCTAAAAATAAACATCAACAATGTGGGCTGCCTTTGCAGGAAAATACAAATTAGGTATGGAAATTACTTTTCACCCAAAATGGCAAATCTGGTCTATCAGAAGTAACCACGTTCAATGTAAAGCAAAGGTATCCAAAGGATAAGTTATATTGCTCTGACGATTGGGCTAATTTGTTAAAACAGATTGATCAATGTCGATCAAACAGTAAGACTCATTCAAATCCCTATGGTAATGTGGACAGAGCCTAGATCATGGAACAGGTGTTTATATGTTTCAATTTGATATTAATTAAATTTCAAAAGTTGATATATTCAATAGACAGAATATATAAACAATGCATGCTACCAAGATTTTACAACCTGTCTAAATATGCTAGATTAAGTTTATCTTATTACAGCTTTTCCAACTGTGTTTTCTCGAGTGCTGCTACTAGTGTCATTAAGAATGTGTTCAGGGTGGTAAAAGCTAAATTCATCTTCCTTCCCTCCTCAATAAAAGGAGTTCAGTTTTTTAAATTTATTTTATATAACAAGATTTCAAGTGAGATGGTATTTTCTTAAAGGAGATCAACCCTGAATACTCACTGAAGGACTGATGCTGAAGCTCCAGTAGTTTGGTCACCTGATGCAAATAGCCATTCTCATTGGAAAAGTCCTGATGATGGGAAAGATGGAGGGCAGGAGGAGAAGACAGCATCAGAGGGTGTGACGGCTGGATGACATCACCGATGCAATGGACATGAACTTGGGTGAACTCCTGTAGGTGCTGAGGGACAGGAAGGCCTGGTGTGCTGTAGCACATGGGGTTGCAGTTGGACACAACTAGTCAACTGAACTACAGTGACAAAATAATGTAAATTCTTAGAACAGTCCCACTGTCAAATAAATAGATAAATATGTGCATGCATGCTAAGTCGCTCAGTCATGTCCAACTCTGTGAGACCCCATGGACTGTAGCCTGCCAGCTTCCTCTATCCAAGGGATTCTCCAGGCAAGGATACTGGAGTGGTTTGCCATTTCCTCCTCCAGGGGATCTTTCCCACCCAGGAATGGAAAACATGTCTCCTGTATCTCCTGCATTGGCAGGCAGTTTCTTTACCACATGGGAAGCCCAAATAGATAAACAAGTGTAAGTAAATTTAAGTATGGATGCATAAAGTCACTGCCTCCAGGCAGAATGCCAAGGCAATAATAAAGCGATCCTATTTTATTTCCCTTTTCTCCTTGATTACGATCCTGAACAACTTATTATCCAATATCTGAAAAACAAAGGTTGTTTAATCTATTTTGTCCAGTTTTCAGTTGCCTGTTGTGGACTACTTAATCATGTCTCTGGTTCCATCATGGCCAGAAGTGGAACTAAAATTCATTTTTGCAAAAACTGCATTGTAGGACATTGAAGGATAAGCTTTGCAAATTTTAGGTAACTTCAATCAAATACTGCCAACATTGAATAAGCTGCTTATAAATATATTTCTTCTGCTTTATGAAAATACTTATGTTTATTAGCAGCATATTTGATGTTGGCAACATTTTGAATTTTGGATGAGATGGTTGGATGGGATCACCAATGCATTGAATATGAACTTGGGCAAACTCCAGGAAATGGTGAGGGACTGTGAAGCCTGGTGTGCTGCAGTCCATGGGGTGGCAAAGAGTCAGACACGACTTGGTGACTGAACAACAACAAAATATATTTCTTATTTAAGAAAAGTATAAAAACAATAAATTATCTTACAATATTTGATCTTGAGTAAGAAAACGAGTTCTATATTTGACTCTGTGATTAATATTCAGTGAGACATTTGTGAAAGCCTTTATCTGTCTGTGGCTTATAATATCATAAAATATGAATAATTTACACTTCTCATAGAAAATATTCATACTATGAAATTTTTAAGGTTGATACAAATATTCTACAGGCATCAATAGCTGAGAGGTATTTTTATATAAAGATATCCCACAAAGTCCTAACTCATATTTTAAAATATTTATTATATGCTAGAGAATATAACTTTAATAACATACATGTTACTATAACACCTAGTGAAGTATATTATTTTTCTCACTGTTAAGACAAAGTCTCACTTTGATGCTACTCAGGACTGAGTCCATACTCAAATTTCACTAGATCTTAGTTCATATTCTTACTTCTCAGAACTGCACAATAAGACACTACAAAAATTTTTAATTTTCTCATGTTTGTCAGGTAACTTGTGATATGAGAATGTGCTATAATATTTCCTAGTAGATCAGATATGGCTTTTCCCTCACTGCAGCCCTTCGTATCCCAAATATCACTCCCCCTCTGCCTCCTAATTTTTTGGACATACACTACAAAACATGAGATGTATGATAACCTGCTTTCTCAGCCAAAGAATGAGATTTCAAAAGTTAAAGTACAGCTTGAAAGAGTTAGGCATATACCCCTTGAAGATTTTGGTGAGTCCTAATTTCTAATATATTCAGTCCAGTGTAACTTTGCCCAGGAGGAAAAATAGACACAGAAACAAAAAACAACCTCTTTTGACTTACAGGTTGGCAAATGGCAATATTCATGGAGAAGTTTGATTCCTGAGTCCTAAGGGCATGATTTACAATGAAGAAAAAATACTGTTCAATTTTTAGAAGAAACTTTCTAAGTAGTACAAATAACAAAGCAGGAATACTGTAGGCTAAGGATTTTATGAAATAATGGGGAAATGACAGTCAGATATTTATTTAACTTTATTTAACTTGACATGTATCCATTTCTTGAAGGTTAAAGTAACTTTTTTCCCCAAGATTATCACTACTTCATATAACAATCAAATTAAAAATAGTTTTGAGGAGACCTCCCTGGTGGTCCAGTGGTTAAGACTTCGCCTTCCAATGCAAAGGGTGCAGGTTTGATCCCTGGCCAGGGAGCTAAAATTCCACATGCCTTGCAGCCAAAACACCAAGACGTAAAACAGAAACAATATTGTAAAAAATTCAATAAAAACTTTAAAAACAGTCCTTATTAGAAAAATAAACTTAAAAAAAATGGTTTGGGGATAAATGAGCCTGCATTTGATAAAATCTGAGTCGTTATGAAAAGAAGGATAATGAACTTGAGGGCACAGTTCACTCAGGAAAGTCACCCGGACCCCTTCAATGTACGACTCTTGTGTATGGCGGCCATGGTGAACGTGTGCCTTTCTGTTCGTGAGGGATTTGCTCCTTCCAGAAGGTGAGCGGCTGTGTTTTGTGCTTGCTGCGGTTTTATTAGCCTGCTGTGTTAATGTTCAGATAAAGCACATTATAGTGACTGAGTCTAGATATGACAAATATGGAGAATGTCAGGGTTCATTTATCATCTTGACAGCAGAAATAGTCTTCTGGCCAGCTGGAACTAGACAAAACACCCCAGTTTACTGGAAAGGACTTTTAAAATGTGTCTGCCATGATTATGGAGTTCATATTCTCATCTATTTCCTCTCCTTCCAGGAGGTTCTTAAAAAAGTGGTTGCTGTCAGTGAAGAGTTCCACTCTGCTCAAAGGCCAAAGTGATCTGTTGGAGCTTCTCTGCTTTCTTGCATATGATTTACTCTCCTGTCAGAGCAATAAAGCAGCTCTATAGCCCTGGATTTCATTTGCTTTCTCTAACCAAGTAAGTAATTAAGAAATCACTCAGAAGTTTAATTATGAACTACCCACTCGTGTTCTAATGGAGTTTTACCAATTAAGGTAAAATTCATCAGAATATGAGTGATAATGCAAAGGTAATATATCCATATCCATATCCACATATCCTTATGTGACTTTATTTTGTTGTCATTTTTTTTAAAAAAGAGTAGCCTATACAATGGTTTTGATTCAGTTTTCTAAAACATAGTTGTGATTATAGCTCTTCCCAGCTCAAAAGCCAGGTAATTTTTTACCCCTTCTTGGAATCAACTCCAAGGCCCTAGGAGACCTAGAAGACCAAGTTCATCCACAATCTGATTTCTACCTAAATTTTCAGTTATATTCTTCATCCCTTTAATAGTTTTTTGTTGTTATTGTTTGCTTTTTAGTGAGAGAAGGTGTGTCTGGCACCTATTTATACCTTGGTTTATTTTCTATTTTCTTCATTTTCACTTTGTTCTGGGCTTTGGTTTCTACATTTAGCATGCTTCCTCCTTACCATTTTAAAGAAATGGAAACATCCCTTGGAAGCTTTTTTATTTATTCACTATCAGACTTCAATTATTTATTCCTACTTTCCATAGTATAAAGTTAGCCAAAAATTTGTTTGAGTTTTTCATAAGATCTATGGAAAAACCCAAATGAACTTTTTGGCCAACCCAATATTTTATTAATATCCCCTGCATAAAACTTAATACTTTACACCTTTTAATATGATATGGTCCAAACCCTTATTGAAAACAGAATCCACGTCTAGTTTTCTGTATATGTTCTCCATCACCTAACAATGAAAACAGAATAAGCTAAATTAAAAATTGTTGGATATTTTTCAAGTCCTTTTTACTCAATCTTCAAGGCAAGCACACTGGAAATTATTATTTTCTATTTAATACTCTGTCTAGGTACACATCCCCTATTGTGGGTGTATGATTTGGCTTTTCCTAGATTTGATTAAATTAAGTATCTGAAAATGTTTTGAGAACTATCATTAATAGGTTCAACTATGATCTCTCACTATGTTCTTATTAAACACCCTAGAAGGTAATTTTCAATACTCTTCTGTATATGACAAAAATAGATTTGTCATCTATTCCCTATAGAATCCTTTTAAAGATAAACATTTTTGGACACCAAAAATATTCAATAAGAGGATATAATGAATATATAATTTCATATAATGAAAATTCCAATTTCATGACTATAAGAGAAATAATCATTGATTCTTTCCGTAAAAAAACTGTAAATGACAATAATTTCCATAATTCATATAGAAATCTTAGCTTACCAAAAAAAAATCTTGCTTATGAATGTCTATCTTCTGACTATGACTCTCAATTTATGATTTGGATATCTTCCAATTAATTATGTTTTTATGTCTATACATATAATTAAGAATTTCTTTAAAAAGAAAATGTTATATAAATTTTTCCTTCAGAGGATTCTGTGAAAGCAGTAATAACTTTTTTCTTTCATGTTCCCAATACTAATGAAACATGGAAACTCAGTAATGTCTAATTCTAAATAAAGTTAACAAACCAAAGTCTAACATAATAAAATATAAGAAAGATGCATTTCACACAGTAAGCATTCAGAAAAGATGTAAGTCAAAGACAATTTGATCATTTAAAGTCAGAGTCCTTGACTAACAAAGGCATATTTAACATGTAGAGGTGAACAACTGATTCATAAGTCAATATGACAACAAAAGATTTATGGATGAGGGATGGTATTCACTAAAATAATCATGCAAGAGATAGCTGATTCTGCTAGGAGGGTCATGGAAAGGTTGTTTTAGTGATAGAAAGATTATTTCATGCACACAAAAATCAGGATAGCCATTACCAAAAATTATATATCTGACTTGATGTATGAAACTTAGTTTTCTCTAAATGATCAAATTTGGGAAAAAATAAAAGGAGTTATATTTTCTAGTCAGTGACAGAGTAACAAAATATTTATTTAGAACCCACTGTAGCTGAGAAGTGGCTTCCCTGGTGATTCAGCTGGTAAAGAATTCTCCTGCAATGCAGGAGACCCCAGTTCAATTCCTGGGTTGAGAAGATCCCCTGGAGAAGGGATAGGCTACCCATTCCAGTATTCTTGGGCTTCTCTGGTGGCCCAGATAGTAAAGAACCTTCCTGTAATATGGGAGACCTGGGTTGGGAAGATTCCCCTAGAGAAGATAATGGCAATCCACTCCAGTACTCTTGCCTGGAGAATCCCATGGACAGAGGAGCCTGGAGGGCTACAGTCTGTGGGTTTGCCAAGAATCAGACACAACTGACAAAGCCCAGCACAGCACACAGCTGAGAAGAGCGATGTGCAGACCCGACTCATTGGCAAAGACCCTGATGCTGGGAAAGATTGAATGAAAAAGGAGTAGGGCTCTACAGAGATGAGATGGTTCGCTAGCATCACTGACTCAATGGATTTGAATTTGAGCAAACTCTGGGAGATAGTGAAGGACAGGGAAGCCTGGTGTGCTGCAGTCCCTGGGGTCGCAAAGAGTCAGACATGACTTAGTGAGTTAATAAAAACAACAACATAGCTGAGAATAAAACGAACAAAAGGCAGCGCTGACATCACTTCCTGTGGGACATCTTCATCCTTTTTGTCAAAAACACTTTCCTCATTACATTGATAAACTAGCTTTCACGACATTCCTCCGGCGGCATGTCTAGAGCTTCTTGAAAAACAAGTATCAACATCCCCACAGTCAGCTATTCTTTCCATGATTTGATTTATGTTCCACTTGAATTTCACTTGCAAATGTCATCCCTTCCTTTCCTTTGCTGCGTGTTCATCTTTATTGGCCAATTTCCTCTTTTGAGTATCCACTGTAAACTTTTATCCAAGTTTATCAGTGGGAGGTTCTAGGAGCACAAATAGACACCTTTTGTCTTTGTGTGACTGAAGTAACAGATGCACAGTGACCCATCACTAGGAGAATTTGAAAGACATGACGTGACCGGACACCAGTCATCATAGGTGTATACTATTTACATGGTGATTTTTAGATTAAACAGCTGGAAGCAATATTTGTACTTTATGAGATTACTCACATTTAATATACTGTGATAATTAAAATTTTAACTCTATGGCATTACTCACATTTAACATACTGTGATAATTGAAATTTTAACTCTGTGGCTGAGAGACAGGTGTTATATAACTGAACTGTGGTTAAATGAAATTTATGCATATAACTAACAGCTTTAAGCTATTAAAAGAAAGCTGCCAACTCAGGATTCTTTACCTGGAAGAAATATCTTTGAAAGACAGGGGAAATAGCTTTTTCAGATAGACAAAGGCTTTGGTTGGCCAGAAACAATGGAGAAGCATGCCTTAAGTGATGTAGAAAAATATACTCACAGATAGAACTCAACCCAGAACTCTATACTCTGTGAAAATATTTGTTAAAATCTAATGGCAAAATAATGATACTTTATCATGGAAATAAAAAAAAAACAATAGCCGATAGAATTTATCACCAGCACATCATTACTTTAAGTAATGATAAATAAATTCCTTTAGGCAGACAGAACATTGTAACATATGGAAACGTACACATGAGAAAGAAACGAAGAGCAACAGAAAAGAACAAGATGTGAATCTGTTGTCGCCGCTCAGTCACTAAGCCGTGTCTGACTCTTTGTGACCCCCTGGACTGCAGCACACCAGGCTTCCCCGTCCTTCACTATCTCCTGGAGTTTGCTCAGACTCATGTCCTTTGAGTCAGTGATGCCATTCAACCATCTCATCCTCTGCCGCCCTCTACATATAATGGACTTTTTCTTCTCAAAATCACTTCAAGGACACTGATTATTTGTTTGATAATGATATCAATGTATTATGGGGTTTATAACATATAAAGAAACAAAACGCATTAAAAAATCACAAAGGACAAGAAACGGAAGTACAGGGATATATTATTTGGTGGTCAACTGTGACAACGGAAAGGTAAAATGGAGTCTAAACCAGCTTCTCCTCAAATTCAGAATCACAAGGAGGCCCTGCAGGTCCATGTGCTGTGAATAATCAGGAACAGCTCCCTCCTCAGGTCTTTCACTGTCTTTCTCTTTGCTGTGAATATGAAATATGTATTTGCAGTAATACAACATCAGTAACAAGTATAAGGGCTTCCTGCTGTCTCAGCTCATAAGGAATCCACCTGCAATGCAGGAGACCTGGGTTCAATGCCTGGGTTGGGAAGATCCCCTGGAGAAGGGAAAGGCTACCCACTCCAGTATTCTGGCCTGGAGAATTCCATGGACTGTATATAGTCCATGGGGTTGCAAAGAGCTGGACACAACTGAGTGATTTTCACTTTCAACGAGTATACAAAATCAGTTGTTTTTACATGCTACCAGCAAACAATTGAAAAAATATTTAAAAATACAAGACAATAAAAGGGGAGCTATGTGATAAATAATGCAAAAAATAATGTATACAAATGGCCAATAAGTTCATAAAATATTACTCTAGATCAGTATTATTTGGGGAAATGCAGGTGAAAATCAAAGTAAAATCAAAGAAGGGGACAACAGAGGATGAGATATTTGGATGGCATCACAGACTCAATGGACATGAGTTTGAGTAAACTCTGGGAGAAGGTGAAGGGCAGGGAAGCCTGGTGTACTGCAGTCCATGGGGTCACAAAGACTCAAACATGACTAAGTGATTGAACAACAATGACAACAAAAATTAAAATAAGATACTACTTCACAATCACTAGAGTGAGAACAATTAAAAAGTCTGATAGCACTAATATTGGCTATGATGGGAAAAAACTGGAAGCTCTATTCATTTCTTATAGCAGTGTAAAAAGATTCACCATTTAACAAATTGAAACATATGCCCCTGTGACATCACAGAAAGAATTTATATGAGATATCCCAAATCTGTAAATGATCAAAATGTCTATTAATGTGAGAATAAATAACCGCTGGTATAGTCATACAATTCGTTGCTGTTGTTGTTTAGTTGAGAAGTCATGTCCAACTCTTTTACAACCCCATGGACTATAAGCCTGCCAGGCTCCTCTGTCCATGGAATTCTCCAGGCAAGAATAATGGAGTGGCTTGCCATTTCCTTCTCCAAGGGATCTTCCCGACCCAGGGATCAAACCTGTGTCTCTTACATTTCCTGCATTAGCAAGAAGATTCTTTACCACGGAACCATCAGGGAAGCATGGACCAGGATTAAAAACAGTATTCATATTTTAGTAAACTTAATGGATTTGTGAAAGTGAAGTCGCTCAGTTGTGTCTGACTCTTTGCGACCCCATGTAGCCCACCAGACTCCTCCGTCCATGGGATTTTCCAGGCAAGAATACTGGAGCAGGTTGCCATTTCCTTCTCCAGGGGATATTCCCGACCCAGGGATTGAACCCAGATCTCCCACATTGTAGGCAGACGTTTTACAGTCTGAGACACCAGGGAAGTCCATCTATGGATTTGTGGGGAAGAAAGAATAATAAAAATGTTATGTATTTCACTACAACTTTAAGAAATTTAAAAAGTTTTATTTAAAAAACGACTTGGTTATCCAAAGTATATATTTATAATATACTCTCTTCTTATATAATATGTATTTAAAAGTCTTAATATTGGAAATACAACTCTACAAATTGCAAAACATACAACAATCTAACATGAAACTATTGAATATGTATATAAATTCAGTATCATCTTGAAATCACTTTTTAAGGCTTAATTCACAGATTAAGCTAAAATGAATTATTGTTAAAGAATTAATAATTATTTCAATAGACTTAGAAATATTCAGCTGTCACATTTAGTACCATTAGAATCCAAATGTAACAATATGAATTGACATATCACTGATGAAAGCATTTTTAATTACATTAGCATTGAAATTTACCACTGTATAAGTTTTTAACATTAGTGACTATTAATCTCAATCAAGTTAATTTATTAGATAATGCCAACTAAGCAGGTTAGTTACAGCACTCTCTTATTAATAAAGGATATCTTTCAGTTGTGATAAAATATTACAATTAAGGGTTTTATTAAGTCTCATTATTTTCAAACAAAGCAAATTATTTTTCAAGCTTTTATTAGGCTCAAAAAACTATGAAAATGTCTAACCATTATTATGACCAAGATTTGGTGTTAAATAACTCCAAATTAATGGTTCATTTCAATATCTATTGCTTAGTCATTAAGTTCAGCTTCTAAATTTAATACCATTAACAAGACTTCAACTAGGAAACATGCATTTATCAAACCAATTTCAAAATATCTGAAGCATCAATAAATTAAGTAGTACTCTGTCTTTTCACACTGTTCATGGGGTTCTCAAGACTAGAATACTGGAGTGATTTTGTGATTCCTTTCTCCAGCTATGACAAACCTAGACAGCATATTAAAAAGCAGAGACATCACCTTGCCAACAAACGTCTATGGAGTCAAAGCTATGGTCTTTCCAGGAGTCATGTATGGATGTGAGAGTTGTACTGTAAAGAGGGTTGAGCAGCAAAGAATTGATGCTTTCAAATTGTGGTGCTAGAGAAGACTTTTGAGAGTCCCTTGGATAGGAAGAAGATCAAACCAGTCAAACCTAAAGGAAATGAACTCTGAATATTCATTGGAAGGACTGATGCTGCAGCTCCAATAGTTTGGCCACCTGATGCAAAGAGCCAACTCATCGGAAAAGACCCTGATCCTGGGAAAGATTGGGAAGAAGGAGGGAATGACAGAAGATGAGATGGTTGGATGGCATCACTAATTCAATGGACAGGAATTTGAGCAAACTCCAGGAGATGGTGAAGGACAGGGAAGCCTGGCGTGCTGCAGTCCATGGGGTTGCAAAGAATCAGACACAACTGAATGATTATTTATAGTGTATTGATAGCTCCTTTAAAAATATCTGCTGAAGTTAACTTCATATGTAAATTACCATACAAAAAAATAAACTAAGAATGAGGTTATGAATTTTAATATGAAGTTAACTTTAGCAGATATTTTTAAGGGACTATCAATACACTATAAATAATGTCTAATTAGTTGAATTGGCATTGCGGTTTAAATAAGTAATCAAGAGGGTAGATGACATGACAGGAAGTCCATTTCACCATCTTGAGATGGAACATAGGACAGAAGTGGATGCTTTTCTCTTTCCCCAGTCCCAGTAGTATTCAGGAAAGTTGCACCAACAGTGTAATAATGTATCACTGCTACCAATGCATTCCATTCCAAGTCTCAGGACTGAGCTGCACTTGTAGGGGTAGGTGTTGGGGAGGGAAGGAAGGGCCAGGAACCATGCCCTTGGCTGCCATTTTGTTATCTGTTGGTCTGTTCAGTTCTGTCAGCTTTACTTCATGCATTTTGACTGTGTTCTTGGGTGCATGTATGTTTATAAATTTCTTATGTTCATATGGACTGATCTTTTTATCATTACAAAATGTCCTTCTCCAGTAACAATTTTCTCTACTAAAAATTTTGGTCTTAAGAGTTTATTTTGTTTGTTTGTATTATTAAGTAAAGTCATTCTACCTTTCATTAGAGTACATTATATTTGGCATACTTTTCCCCATCTTTTTATTCTGAAAGTATCTCAAAATGTGCCTCTTGTGAAAAGCATATAGTTGGAGCACATATTTATCAGTTATGCCAATCTTTGCCTTTTTTTTTTGGATTTCTTAGCTGATTTATATTTTAATTTTGTTATTTTTTTTGTTGTATTTTAATTAATCTGATGCTATTTGATTACCCAAGCAGTCTTTACAGACTATGTATATCTTAGTCTACATTCTCAAGTTTTTTTTGTACCTGAGCTTTTTTGCATTTTATTGAAAATGCCAGCATATTAAAGTATTCTATGATTACTGAATTCTATAATACTACTTCTGAATTCTCAGCTTTATTCCTTTCTTTTGTCCTGCATTTACTATAGATTATAAGCTGCTGTATGTACCACTTTCTCTGATTGACCAACCAATTCTACTCCAAAATCTAATGTAGCTTTTTGCTCAACTTTAAATAAAGTCATTCTCTCTTATTATCAAATTTTTGCAAATCACTCTTTAGGTCTGGGCTTCTCAAATTTCACCTAAAATCAAGTTCATCTGTGCTGGACTAGTGTGAGATTTCTTCTGTTTCAGTTGTAGAGTTTCTAACATTACTAGGAAAACAGGTGCACCCTGCAGATCTTTGTGAGGCCAACCTAATACTTCCTTTTGTATATCCCTATATGGGAGATATAATTTTCATGCAAGAGAATGTCTACCCCTATTTTATGATCTGTGTTGGACATGAGTCATCAGAAAGTAGAGTTAGGCCAAGAAATCATGTACACTTATTCCTAGTTATCCTTAATTTACTGTTTCAGAGAGGAAAGCCTAGGTAAAACATAAATATGTTGCTTGTCCTAATCCCACCAAAACTCGAGTCATTTAGATTACATTGCATGTATTTATCAAAATTCCTTTATCCATTCATCCATTGATAGGTGTTTGGGCTGCTTTCACCTTTTGGATACTGTAAATTGTTTTGTTTTAAAGATACATGCACATATATACATGCACATATATTGAGTACCTATTTTCAGTTCTTTAAGGTATACATCTAAGAGTGGAAAAAGGCCATTTATTAACTGCCAAACTATTCCACAGTGGCTGAACAATTTTGCATTCCTCCCAGCAATGTAGGAGGGTCCTAATATTTCCACATCCTATCCAACATGTGATGTTTGCAGAGTATTGTTTTTATTACCATCATAGGAGTGATGCTTGTTTAAGGTTTGCCTTGTGCTTGCATTACTTTAATGACTAATGATGATGAGCACTTCATTAATTTATTGATCATCTGTATGTCTTTGTAGAAGTGTCTATTCAAGTATTTTGCCAATGATTTGATTGGGTCATTTGATCCCCCGCTTTTTTGCTGATGTGTAGGTATTCTTCATATATTTTGGATATTAGACATCTATCAAATAAAAGAATTGCAAATATTTTCTTTCATCTCATATGTGGTCTTGTCAATCTCTTAATAATGTCCTTCGGTGCACAAAAGTTTTTCATTTTGAGAAAGTCCAATGTATTTATTTATTTTTTGTTGTTGTTGCTTGTGCCCTTGATATTATATCTAAGAATCCTATCAAAGAGCCCTTGGATTTTTTTGTTGCTATTTGTCTTTCAGGATCCTAAATTTTCTTTTCATTTTTTTTTTCTTTTACCACCCAATTGCCAAAGGTGTTTCTTCCTTTCATTTGACCTTTTTTCTTCATTTAGAACTTATACATTTCAATAGATTCCTCACTTAATTACACGTATCCCTTTAAATCAGCTTCCCAGGTGGTTCAGTGCTAAAGAATCTGCCTGCCAACCAGGAGACCAGGGTTCAGTCTCTGAGCTGGGAAGATCCCCTGGAGAAGGACCTGGCAACCCACTCCAGTATTCTTGCCTGGAAAATCCCATAGACAGAGGAGCCTGGCAGGCTATAGTCCATAGGGTCGCAGTCAGACAAAACTTAACGACTGAAACACCACCATCCCTTTAAATTATGTATGTTTAAAAATAGTTTCTGGATCTTTAAATGGCACCTGGACCTTTAAATGGAGCATTCTTAGAATTATTTTCCTTTGTTCTAGGCTCAAATCCTCATGGACAGTTTCTCAGTATATTCCTATTTAGGTAGATTTAATCTTTTGGCATTCCCCCCACTCCCCAGACTACACTGAGATCTTCTCATTAGCTTCCCTCTTATGTCTTCCCCACAGTTTTTCTTAGTTTGCCTTTGTTACTGGACGGAGGTAGCTCTGTTTGAGAAAAAGCATGATAGAATTTGGTGACATTTTTTCTTTTTATTTATTTTGTAGTTTCAGCATTCTTTGTCTTCAAGCTATGCTGAGGATGTAGTTTTGTATAGAATTTACTTTTCTCTTGGTTTTATTTATGGGTTAGGAAGAATACTTTTGGAGAAATACAGCTATGCTGACCCCATTGTCCTCAGCTACCAGAAGTCCTTCTTCAAATGCAATTTTAAGATATTTTGCAAGTTAGTTGAAGAAAATATTAGTTGGATGATGTTGCTGTCATCTGAATTCATCGCTATATAGTCCAGATTGAACTGTCTAATCATCAACTTTAACCCAGAAGTACAAGATTGAAAAATCTGAGTGAAGTGCAGGTTTAGTTCACTCTATCAAAGGATTAGGGTAAAGGAAATGAAACACGGAGGTATAGTAGAAAAAGGAAGTTAAAAAATACCCACGACGGTCTCATCAGGACTGGCGGGAATGAAGACTGCAGTAGCTGTGCTTGTTCTCCTCCTCAATTATTGTTCTCGTGAGTGTCAACTTTCTACTTCTCTCTCCTTCCTGTTAGTATTTTTCATACTGCTATTGTTGAAAGTTTACATAAAAGTGAGGTTTTAGGCAACTGAATAGTATTTTGGGATTGTGACGGATTTTAAGAGTAATTAACATAACCCCAAAACATAATGCAAGGCAACTCTCTCCCAAAAATAGATAAAATGGCTATTGGTACCTTGGTGGTGATTTAGTCTCTAAGTCATGTCCAACTCATGTGACCCCATGGACTGTAGCCCACTATGCTCTTCTGTACATGAGATTTTCCAGCAAGAATTCTGGAGTGGGTTGCCATTTCCTTCTCCAGGGGATCTCCCCAACCCAGGAATCAAACTTGGGTCTCCTGCACTGCAGGCAGATTCTTTACAGACTGAGCCCAGTCAGTCCCTGGGTACCTTGGTACATCTCCTCAATTCAACAACCTCACATATGCAGATGATAGCACTACAATGGCAGAAAACAAGCTAAAGAGCCTCTTGATGAAAGTGAAAGTGGAGAGTGAAAAAGCTGGCTTAAAACTCAACATTCAAAAATCTAAGATCACGGCATCCAGTCCCATCACTTCATGGCAAATAGACGAGGAAAAAGTGAAAACAGCAACAGAGTTTATTTTCTTGGGCTCCAAAATCACTGCAGATAGTGATTGCAGCTACAAAATTAAAAGAGGCTTGCTTCTTGGAAGAAAGTTGTAACAAATCCAGACAGTGTATTAAAAAACAGAGACATCACTTTGCCAATGAAGGATTGTTAGTCAAAGCTATGGTTTTTCTAGTAGTCTCGTACTGATGTGAGAATTGGACCATAAAGAAAGTTGAGTGCTGAAGAATTGATGCTTTCAAACTGTGGTGCTGGAGAAGACTCTTGAGGGTTTCTTGGACTGCAAGATCAAACCAGTCAATCCTAAAGGAAATCAATTGAATATTGAATGATTCCTGAATATTCACTGGAAGGACTGATGTTGAGGCTGAAGCTCCAATACTTTGACTACCTGATGCAGAGAGCCAACTCATTGGAAAACACCATGAAGCCAGGAAAGATTGAGGGCAGGAGGAGAAGAGGGGGACAGAGGATGAGATGGTTGGATGGCATCACCGACTCAATGGACATGAGTTTGAACAATCTCAGGGAGATAGTGAAGGACAGAGAAGCCTGGCGTGCTGCAGTCCATGGGGTTGCAAAGAGTTGGACACAACTTAGCTAAACAACAACAAATCCAATACACAGTACCATGAGTCTGAGAAACTGTTCAACCAAAGAGAGAAAAGCATGGTACAGAACTCCCGACCCAGGGATTGAACCGCATCTCTTGTCTCTTGCGTCGGCGGGCAGGTTCTCGACCACTAGTGTCACCTGGGAAGTGGTATAGATAAATCCCAGTGTAGTAAGACTCTTAGAATTACATTAAATCAATTGATAAAGTCCATAATAATCCTTATTCAATGATTTGCAGAAACTCCCTTCGGTATGTCTTGTTATCACTGGGGCAGTTTACACATAACTTGATTGTAAATTATAAACTACTATACAAATGTTAATTTTTACTTTGTTTTGGGAATGCTGGAAAAGATAACTTTGCAAATCTGCTATAAAATATCTGTATTTTATTAAAGGTGAATTTATTTTAGATATTTGTTAGTAGCAGATTTTGTATGTCTAGATACAATAAATAGAATGTCTAGAGTCTCTTCACTGGAAACAAGAATTTCTGATGTAATGAATGTTGCAAAATATAGACTGAACCTTTATGAAGATACAAAAGTAGAGCATGAGTTCTTTTCAGAACCTTAGTAGAACAGTGGTATTTGATGATTAACAAGGCTAAAAACAACAACCAAAATATATCATAAGAGACAAGAACCATCTGTGTTTCTCTGCTGTGTATAAGGATGGGAAATTTAATTCCATCATTTACTAGCTAAGTCAGCATAAAAAATGAAATTGTCCAATCAGACACACACATATCAAAAAATTTATTCAGTATTAAGCTTTTCTAATAAGTTAAAGAATACAAATAATCAATAGGCCTGAGTGAAAAAAATAGGAGTCAGGACATCAAAGGCATTTTCCCTTGTTCTTTCTTAAACGGGAAAGCTATTTGCCCAGAGAAAGAGGTGAGATCTTTAAGAAACCTGTCTTGTCCTTGGACCAGGACATATTTGCATTATCATGCATCTTTATTTTATGCCCAGTTTTGTGCTTAAATTATGTGGCATTTTCCAGAGAGCTATGCCTCATAAATCCATACATTATTATATTGTTTACATTGCTATTTGTTGTTCAGTCACTAATGAAAGGTTGTTGCTTAACCACAAAAGACGCCAGGATTGTTGGCCTCCAGAGGAGAACAATTCAGTCTAGGGCCAGAGACAAGGTTTGATCGCTCAGAGCTTTTGTGTAATAAAGTTTTATTAAAGTAAGAAAAGGGATAGGGAAAGCTTCTGACATAGACATCAGAAGGGGGACGGAGAGTACCTCCTTCGCCAGTGTTAGCAAGGGAGTTATATACTTTTTAATTAGTTATTACAATGAATCAAAAGAATGTCTGCAGGTTGTAAAGATCTTACTAGACCCACTTCCATAATTTATGTTTTAAGATAACAGGATTAGCCAGAAGGTTTTCAGGAAGGAGAAACTGTCCTCAAGCAGGATACATTGCTGTTATATAATCCTTGAAGGTGGAAGTCGCTCAGTCATGTCCGACTCTTTGCAACCCCATGGACTACCAGGCTCCTCAGTCCATGGAATTTTCCAGGCAAGAGTACTGGAGTGGGTTGCCACTTCCTTCTCCAATATAGTCCTTAGTACAGAGTTTAAACTGAGTTGTTTGTTGTGTAATCATCAATTCCAGGCTTAAAGATAAAAATGTTTTATGTGACTAAGACTAAGAAATGTAGAGGAAAAAAGAACGTTTGTCCTTGCCTCCTTCTTGAGAACTCCAGACCTCTATCTCCTCCTTGAGAACCCCAGACCCCCTCTCCTTGGGGACCCCCAGACTTCTTATCAACCTGCCTAGGAATTGACTCTCTTACTAAGTTGTGTCTGACTCTTTGCAACTCCGTGGACTGAAGCGTGCCAGGATCACCTATCCTTCACTGCCTCTCAGAGTTTACTCAAACTCATGTCCACTGAGTTGTGATGCCATCCAACCATCTCATCCTCTGTCTCCCCTTCTCCTTTTGCATTCAGTCTTTTCTAGCATCAGGGTCTTTTCCAGTGAGTCGGCTCTGCACGCCAGGTAGCCAAAGAATTGGCCTTAAGGTAAACAAAGTATTGTCTACCTTAAGCAATCATAAACCAAGGACTTAATTAAAAATTTCCATTTCATGTTAAATCCTCCATATTACCTATTTTTAAATTTTTGTTTTTCTCTAAATTCCTGAATTTAAAGGTGTTTTTGCTTATCCTCAGTTTACTTTGCTCTCTATGATATTTAAGTTTTGAATTGGCCTCTGTAATCTTAGACTCCATGGGTTTGATATTTAATGCTTTCATTTCATTTATTTATTTATAATAGAACTTGATTTTTAAAAAATTAACCTAAAATATTTAGATGTTTTAACTCTCAGATTTAACAGTTGAAGGGTAGTTTACACTATTCATTTTTTAATAAATTTTATTTTATATTCAGAGAATAAATATGTATGATTTCACCTCTTTTGGCTTTATTATGCTTTTTTTCTTTCCATGTTGAGTAAATGGTCAATTGTTTTAATGTTTTATGGATACTAAGAAAACTGTGTATTCTCTGTTAAGCACTAATTTTCTCAAAAGATCATATATTGATGGATTAATAGATGTCCTGTATTACTTTATACCGCAGTGAAGAATCTGCCTGCCAATGCAAGAGATGCAGGTTCAATCCCTGGGTCAGAAAGGTCCCCTCAGTAGCAATAACTACCCACTCCAGTATTCTTGCCTGGAAAATTCCATGGGCAGAGGAGCCTGGTGGGGTAGAATCGATGGAGTCGCAAAAAGTCGGACATGACTTGACAACTGAACACACATGTAACACTTTACACAATGTAGAGTTATTTTTTGTTTGTTTTGCTTTTTTAAGCAAAGATGGTAACCTTTGTCTATACACCAAAAAAAAAAAAAAGTTTGCTCATCTGTAATTCCTAATTTTAATTGTGAGATCAATACCTTTCCAATTTCTTGTTTAAAACATCTATTTCTTATTTGCATTAAATGAAAAAGTTGTCTTTCAATAAAATTTAGACTTAACTATGCAGTTTTCCAATATTTTGTATATCCCACAGCTTCTTCTTTCTTGGATTTTTTTTTTATGTTAATGGAATACAACTTCTGTCACTTTTTTCCACAATAGTAGGTGATGGAAAATATCTTGGCCTTGCATATATGAATAAGTCATTTCCCTTCACTGTCAGATGGTTAGTTGAATAGCTACAGAATGTTAACTTCTACATCATTTGCTCTCAGAACATAAATGTCTTCTTCTAATATTGTGTACTACTAACAAGAACAGGAAATGCATGTGCTGAATATTCAGGAGAGGTCTGTGAGCTGAGTTAAAGTGCGATCCCACTGTAGACCATCTCCATCTGTACTTCTGTTCTTATACATACATTCCCAGCAGCTCATATTTCATCCAGACTTCTTAGGGGATTCCAGCATGCAGTAATTTTGAAAACTAAAACCCCAACAGGGATAATATATCATGTACATCTTAGCTGCTAACAGCATGGGCAGTTGCCAGCTGAAGTCCAGATGCTCTCCCCCAAATGACATAATGTTACATAAGGCACCTGGGACCTCAATGCCACCCTGGGGAAAACGCTGAATTGACCAATTACTATGATTTGAAAACAACGCTTCTGTCATGTTTGCAATAATTTTTATATATCTATTTGTGGTGTTCAAAATTAACGTTCCCTAGCAGATTCTTAAATGCCATAAGATGGTTATTATGATTATGATGATTTCCTATTATTTTGCATCTGTGAAAGATAGTGTATGCTCAGAAAATATTTATGGGCTTTAATTGTATGAACTGAATTGAACATTTTGTGAGTGGTTTACTTGAAGGAAACATAATGACATTCAAAAAGCAGGATTTTGTGCATCAGACACAAAAAGAAGAATTCTTCCTAAGCCAGTGGCTGAACACAAGGTAAACATTAGAGATGTATGTTCATTGGAAAAATTACTGACTTGTTTTTTTAGCACAGTGAATGTTACAAATAGGCTTTTATTGAAAAAAATAAATGTGATCAACTTTATGGTTAGCTAAAATGTTTTAGAAACACAGTTTACCTATATTCAGGCTACAGAATTTAATGAGATCTATAGCATTTACTTCCCTTGTGGCTCAGCTGGTAAAGAATCTGCCTGCAGTGCGGGAGACCTGGGTTTGATACCTGGGTTGGGAAGATCCCCTGGGGAAGGGAAAGGCTCCCCACTCCAGCACTCTGGCCTGGAGAATTCCATGGATACAGTCCATGGGGTCGCAAGTCGGCCATGACTGAGCGACCTTCACTTTCACTTTCATAGCATTTACCATTAGGGATGGTGCCTAAAATCTGATCCCAAGCTTTGTAAGTGTTCTTGTCCAAAACCAGCTTTGCCACCAACTTCTGCCACCTGTCTCCCTTCAGTAAAGCCTACTGAGGGCTCATGGGACCTAAAATGTCATCCTAGGGAAAATGTGTGTGGTTGCTAATCAGTGGTTTCAGTCAAGAAGTCATGTTCAACTCTTTGCAACCCCATGGACTGCAACACGCCAGGCTTCCCTGTCCTTCACTGTCTCCCGAAGTTTACTCAGACTCATGTCCATTGAGTTGGTGATGCCATCCAACCATCTCATCCTCTGTTGCCCCCTACTCCTCCTGCCCTGAATCTTTCCCAGCATCAGGGCCTTCTCCAATGAATTGGCTCATTGCATCATGTGGCCAAAGTATTGAAGCTTCAGCTTCAGCATCAGTCCTTGCAGGGAATATTCAAGGTTGATATCCTTTCAGAGTGACTGGTTTGACCTCCTTGCAGTCCAAGGGACTCTCAAAAGTCTTCTCTAGCATCACAGTTTGAAAGAATCAATTCTTTGGCACTCAGCCATCTTTATGGCCCAGTTCTCACTGCTGTACTTGACTACTGGAAAAACCATAGCTTTGACTATACAGACCTTTGTTGGCAAAGTGATGTTTCTGCTTTTTACACATACACATGCACACACATATATATGTACATTAATGCATATGTGCATATATATGTGTATCTATTGTATATGTACATATATGTATGTATATATTAACATCTTCTAAATTTTCGCTCTGCATTTTATATTAATATCTGCATTTTATGTACCAAGCAGCAACTATAGGAAGAAAGTGACCATACTTAAATATATTACCCCAAATTTTCAGTTGAGAAATCATTTCTTTTTGTTTTCTCCAGGAATTATTTTTTGAATAGCTGTGCTTATGTAGGCTCCATTTAAATCTCAGGTATAATAATTTTTTAATAGCATATATCTTCCAGCAGCTTTACTTTTCCATTTACCATTTCCTTGTGTTCTGCATTCAGAATGCCTCTACGAACCTGTATTTCTTTGTGGACTCATAAGGCTGAAGTCTGCAGAGGACCCTAAAGTATAGCAGCTCCCCAGTGGTAGAAAGCCATGCGAGATATGGGGCAAAGTCTACATGCTGGGGCTTCCTGGGTAGCTCAGCAGTAAAGAATCCACCTGCCATTTCAGGAGACAGGAGTTCGATCCCTGGGTCCCCTCAAGGAGAAAATGGCAACCCACTGCAGTATTCTTGCCTGGGAAATCCCAAGGACAGAGGAGCCTGGTGGGCTACAGTCCATGGGATCACAAGAGAGTCGGATACACCTTAGGAACTAAACAACTACAACTACGTGCTAGGAGTTATCAGAAAGCAGGTTTTGAATCCTACTTTTGAAGCACATCCCTGTTCCCAGGTTCTTTACGTTTCCCAGGCAGGGCTCCCATAATAAGCTCCTTATCAGTGTCTAGGGAGCCAGGAAGGTCAGACAAACACATAGTAGATTGAGTTTGACCTTCCTTTATTGTAAACACAGATCTTGGCAGGTCAACCCCTTCCCAAGATCCATAACTTTCTATCCCCTCTTCAGTATTACCCACTATTATTAATAATTTTCAGACACATAATTCTTCCACATAAGGACAAAAGCCTCAAACCAGCTCTCGCCAAGTAACTGATAGAAAGCAACCTTTAAGCCTTGGTTAAATTAATCCCAAAGATGAGAGAAACTGGAGGTGAGAGTGAAAGGGAAAGAAAGTGTGAAAAATTTGGCCAAAAGTCTCAACACTGCTCTTGAACACCCTGGGCTCTTATTCTGTGACCTTTGTTTTGTTTTGTTCTGTTTGTGGCTACATTTTCAGAAACTCAACTTTTCACCAGGGCGATATAACATAGTTAAGAACACAGTCTCTAGAGCAGGATTACATAGAATTGAGTCACAATGCATCTACTTATATGTGTGATCCTATACATCATAATTTAAACTCAGTGTTTCTATTCCTTCTTTAAAATAGGACTAATAGTATTCACTGCTCAGAGCCCCGCAGGGAAGATCCTACAGTAATGATCACACCTCTTCATCAGATTACAAATAGTTTGAGAATCAATTACAACTATTTCTGCCAAAACATCAGCTTATTGCTGAAGGTAAATTGAAGCAGAGAGCTGGGAAAAGACAAATATCACCCAAACCTCAGAATTATGACACTCTCCATCTATTTGCCAGCGAAATTAAACTATGTTCTCATTGTTAGCAACTGACTCCCAGAAGGAAAAGTGAGGGCAGTGTTGAGCTATACACACCTAGTTTTTTTTCTTTTTTCTCCAAGTTTACTAATCTATGAAGTTTGTGCACCACGCTACAGGTGAAGAGAAGGAAGGGTGGATTGGCTTTGGTTGGTCTGGAGAAGCTCCCTCTTCACAAAACAAGAGAAAGCAAGGAACAGCCTTCCCTGTCAGGCTGAGACCTGTATTCATCTGAGATGATTTTGGCCTGAGGATTCTTTGTGCCTCATTCCTGCTCTAAAGAGGGGTATGACTCTCCCTGAGGTTGGAAACAAGCCTGCATTTTTATTTTATTCATTTTTTTAAATGTATTTTTAATTGGAGGATGTGCGTTCTCCAAAACTTCGGCCACCTGATGCGAAGAACTGACTCATTAGAAAAGACTCTGCTGCTGGGAAAGAGTGCAGGCAGGAGGAGAAGGGGACGACAGAGGATGAGATGGTTGGATGGCATCACCGACTCAGTGGACATGAGCTTGAGTAAGCTCTGGGAGCTGGTGATGGACAGGGAGGCCTGGCGTGCTGCAGTCCATGGGGTCGCAAAGAGTCAGACACGACTGAGCCACTGAACTGAACTGAACTGAATTGCAAGATAATTGCTTTCCCGTGTTGTGCTGGTTTCTGCCATACAACGTGAGCCAGCTATATGTGTACATATACCCCCGCCCTCCTGAGCCTCCCTCCCAGCCCACCCCTCACCCCACCCCTCCAGGTGGTCACAGAGCACTGGGTTGGGATCCCTGAGATCTCTGTGCTATATAGCAGCTTCCCATTAGCTGTCTGTTTTACACTATGTATTAATGCAGCCCTGCCCCATCTTCAGGAAGCTACTCCTTTTATGCCAAGTGCAGGTCCTTTGGATATCTTTCTAGGACTCCGTTGGTCTTGGGTCTTTAACATGGGTGAGAAAAGCATATGATTTAAATACTCAGTCATCCAATTTCCATTCTATACCTTTTTTTTTATCCAAAGTCATGTCCAGCCTCTAAGTACTGTGAAATCAGAAGCCAACAGCGATATAAAATGGATAAAACCCAAGGCAAAAATCTCATTTAAAAATGTCAATTGAGATATGCCCCAATTTTAATTCTACGTGATTGTAAAATTCCCAGGGAGAAATTAAAGGTCAACTATGCAACTTCTTTTCAAGTTAAAATTTAAAGATAAAAGTTCAATGCCATTCAAATCAACTATTTTGTTCTTATAAGTTAAAAATCCTAAAAATCCTAAAATCCAAAATTTTGTTACATTTTTGGGGGAAAGCATGCCCTCCTCAATTTCTTACTCTATTTCATTTCATTCAGAGGTGTTCTTGATGGCTGCCTGGAAATATGCTCTTTACAGCAGCCAGAAGCAACTTGGCCCATCTCTCTTTTCACTGGGTGTGAATCCTTCAGGGCCTGAGAAATTAGAGGTGAAACAAATTTCTCAAGAGTTTCACTTTTATTAGTTTAAAAGGGTTCAAGTACACATGTGTGTTTAGTCGCTCAGTAGTGTCCAACTCTTTGCGACCCCATGGACTGTAGCCCACCAGGCTCCTCCATCCATGGGATTTTCCAGATAAGAATACTGAAATGGATTGCCATTTCCTCCTCCAGGGGATCATCCCAATCCGGGTATTGAGCCATCATCTCCTGTGCCTCCTGCATTGCAGGTGGATTCTTTACCTGCTGAGTCATCGGGGAAGCCCTGAAAGGGTTCATACAATGCCCAATATTCAATTTGCTGTCTCCTTCCCCATAAAATTTGGAAAACAGGACAATCATTAGACTTCGTAGCAGTAATTCCAGGAAAGTTATATTCCCACACAGTGTTACCAAAATCCACAGCAGAAACCAAATGAAGGAGATCAAGTTGTTTTAGTTGGAAAATCAGGAGACACAGAATCTACAGAGATCATCTTCATGGAATCACCAAGGCCAGAAGGATAAACAGTCCATTTCTGTTATTCAGAATCCATGGCCTATAAATTCACATTTGTTTGGAAGCAACAACCCTGCAAAGCATTGTTTTTCCTTATATGCAAATATGGCATCTGCAGAAAAGGTTGACTTAAATATACATCTATATCCTATCTCATACTTTGGCATTGAAATTCTACTAGCGTCTTAGAAATCTGGAAAATTCTAATGAAAAGAGGACAGCAGTAGATCATATTTGAAGCATCTCAATTTTACAACCAAAGGCAGAAATTTCTATTTCTCCCCTGACTCACATTTTTCTGATCCAATGTTGCACCTTGGCTCATGTCTATCTGAGACAGGATCTATTAATTTTCTGAGCAAACTTTCAAATTCCTGGGGCACAGTGGCTAGTTCCACTGCCTTATTACAGGAAAACTTGAATCCTACAAGAACTACCTCCTAGTAATGCTGCTTCTTCATCCCCTTAGTTGGAAAACTACCTTCAGATTAATGATCTGTAGTTGTTATTTGATGCTTTTGAAACCTTTGCCAAAAGGAACCTGTAAGAACCACTAATTGTGCATGTTCCCTTCAATATGCATGTTTTTCTCCAATTTTTGAATCTTCCAAACATTGAAACATAAGTTACTTTATGCTGATTTTTTTCTTGGGCTTCCTTGGTGGCTCAGATGGTAAAGAATCTGTCAGCAATGCAGGAGACCCCAGTTTGGTCCGTTGGTCGGGAAGACCCCCTGGAGAAGGAAATGGCAACCCACTCCAGTATACTTGCCTGGAGAATCCCATGGACAGAGGAGTTACAACCCATGAGGTATTTTATCCAATTTTTGAATCTTCCAAAGATTGAAACATAAAGTAATTTATGTTGCTTTTTTTCTTCAGTAACAGAATGTGCTTCTCATACTAATTCCCTGTGCCATTGTCTTATTCTTTTCAAGAGGGTTCAGCTGGATTTCTGAAAATCCAAGCTTATTTTTAACTTGGTTTAACTTGGTTTCTTTCCTTCTGTAATACATGCAGGATATTTTTATACTGGTTTTGCTAGAATTGACTAATTTCCTCCCTTTAATAATTTATTTTTCTGCTTTATTGACTATGCCAAAGCCTTTGACTGTGTGGATCACAACAAACTGGAAAATTCTTCAAGAGATGGGAATACCAAACCACCTGACATGCCTCTTGAGAAACCTGTATGCAGGTCAGGAAGCAACAGTTAGAACTGGACAGACTGGTTCCAAATAAGAAAAGGAGTACGTCAAGGCTGTATATTGTCACCCTACTTATTTAACTTATATGCAGAGTACATCTTGAGAAATGCTGGGCTGGATGAAGCACAAGCTGGAATCAAGATTGCAAGGAGAAATATCAATAACCTCAGATGTGCAGATGATACCACCCTTATGGCAGAAAGTGAAGAAGAACTGAAGAACCTCTTGATTAAAGTGAAAGAGGAGAGTGAAAAAGTTGGCTTAAATCTCAACATTCAGATCATGGCATCCAGTCCCATCACTTCATGGCAAATAGATGGAGAAACAGTGGAAACAGCGGCAGACTTGACTTTGGGGGACTCCAAAATCGCCACAGATGGAGACTGCAGCCATGAAATAAAAAGACACTTACTCCTTGGTAGAAAAGCTAGAGAGAATATTAAAAAGCAGAGACATTACTTTGCCAATAAAGGTTCATCTAGTTAAGGCTAAGTTTTTCCAGTAGCCATGTATGGATGTGAGAGTTGGACTATAAAGAAAGCTAAGTGCCGAAGAACTGATGTTTTTGAACTGTGGTGTTCAAAAGGGACTCTTGAGAGTCCCTTAGACTGCAAGGAGGTCCAGCCAGTCCATCCTAAAGGAAATCAGTCCTGAATGTTCATTGGAAGGACCGATTTGAAGCTGAAACTCCAATACTTTGGCCACCTGATGCAAAGAGCTGACTCATTTGAAAAGACCCTGATGCTGGGAAAGATTGAAGGCAGGAGGAGAAGGGGATGACAGAGGATGAGATGGTCGGATGGCATCACTGACTCAACGGACATGAGTTTGAGTAATCTCCGGGAGTTGGTGATGGACAGGGAAGCCGGACATGCTGCAATCCATGGGGTCGCAGAGTTGGACACAACTGAGTGACTGAACTGATTGATTTCTTTATTTTATGCCCAGAACTTTTTTTTTTTTTTTTGACAGTGAAATGGCTCTAGACCATCCAGAAGCTCCATTGGTTTATATGTTTGTCTTTATGCCAGTAAAGCACTGTTTTAAATTACTATAGTTTTGCAACATGTTTTGAAATCAGGATGTGTGATGCCTCCAGCTTTGCTCTGTGTCAAAGTTGTTTTAACTATCCATGGTATCTTGTAGTTTCATGTGAGTTTTAGGCTTTCTTTTTTTATTTCTGTAGAAAATGCCATTGAGATTTGGATAAGAATTGCATTGAATCTATGGATGAATGGACACTTTACTAATACTAATTATTTAAGTCTATGAACATGGGATATCTTTCCATTTATTTTTATCTTTTAAACTTTTCTTTCATCAATGTTTTATAGTTTTCAGTGCACAAATCTTTCACTCCTTGTTTAATTTTATCCATATTTAAATTTTTTCCAGATAATTTGTTGTTAATGTACAGAAATCAACTGATTTTTGCATATTGATTTTGTACCCTGCAACATTACTGAATTTGTTTATTAATTATGACAGTTTGCTTTTGTTTTGTGGAGTCTTTAAGATTTTCTACCTATAAGATCATGTCATCCACAACCAGAGATAATTTTCTTTCACCATATTAATGCAATACTGCCCTAAGTATTTTATTTTTCAAAAAGCATACATTCTAAATCAATTTTTTGCCTCAATAACGCTAGTTCCAGAATGGAAGTTAGTACTTTCCATAATTGGCTAATGAATCATCTTTGAGTTATTTTTTTGTGCTTTCAATTCTAAACTCTATTAATATATTTAACAACATTGCTAATTAAAAAGAAACTTGTCATCCTTCACCTTGAACTTCTAAAAACAGCCATGAATAAGTGGTTATTTCTTAAAAACTACACTGAAAACTCAGCTGTGGAATACAGAGGTATATCTGTAAGCACAGATGAGGCTGACTTTTGAAAAGTCTAGAGAGAGTTGAACTTTCCCAGCTTAAAAATCAGCTGAAGCCTTTGAAAACTGTCAGCACAAATATTGTCAGAAGGCTCTAGCAGCCTCCAAACAAAGCTGACAGAGAACTCCGCTGCAAAAATCAGTCTCTCTGAGCTACTATTCTGACCTGATTTTCTAAACACTACGTTGAACTCACAGAAAAATAAGGCTCTTCCATCCATCTGCCCTTTATTTATCTACAGAATTGCTATGATAGTTTTCTAAACTCCAATTTTAATCTTACTATGTACCCTGTCACTATGCATTATCAAATTTGATGATGTACAACCCTTAGCCAGGATCAGTAGCTGAATGCCCAAATAAAAACTTCATTTTACATATTCAAATTTATGAAGAAAAGAACAAGTTACTGGTAATAAAGTTACTATATTAGCTAACTATATACTTACACATAAGCTACCCTATTTATATTTCATCCAAACTGTAATCCTGGTTTCATCTAGTTATCCATGATTTACCACACAAAAAACTTTAAACCATGTTTTACTTTCTTCTTTCCTTTCACATTTCTTAATATGTTGTTGTTTAGCCACCAAGTCGCGTCTGACTCTTCAAGATCCCACGGACTGCAGCACGCCAGGCTTCCCCATCTCTCATCATCTCCCAGAGTTTGCCCAAGTTCATGTCCATTGAGTCGGTGATGCCATCCAACCATCTCATCCTCTGTTGCCCTCTTCTCCTTCTGCCTTCAATCTTTCCCAGCATCAGGGTCTTTTCTTAATAAAGGATAATATATTTAAGCTGCTTTGAAGCATGTCTCTCTTACTCAGCTAACTTTCTTTGACTCAGGTTATTTCTTAAGATTTTTGTCTTCCTTCTCTCATCTTTCTCTCCATGTCTTTTCTTCTCAGACTCAAGCTTGGATGAATATTACCCTCTTCACTAGCTCACACTCAGGTTGGGTCACAGGGAGAGTCAGGAAGAGGAAGAAAACCATATGTCTAGTTGATTTGAACCAACCAGAGACATTTTCTCATCTCCACTGTGACAACTCCACTCTACCATACAGCATCGGATCTTTGCCCTGACAAATTTATTCCCAGATACCTGAAAAAAATGCATTCTAAAATCAATACCAGGGTCTGGATGCCAGGCGCCCTGCGGCCTCTCATGCAAGTGGGTCGGGGCGCAGGGCCCGGGGCCCTGGACCTGCTTCGGGCTCTGCCTCGTGTGAGCCTGGCTAACTTGAGGCCGAACCCGGGCTCCAGGAAACCGGAAAGACGACGAAGAGGTCAGAGAAGAGGTAGGAAGGGAGAACATCAGAGAGGAACGCAGCCCCGGCTGGGCTTTGAAGGAGGCCAGACTCCATTTTACCTTCGAATCCCAAAACACGGGTTTAATGAAGGACACAGCTTCAGACGCCAGTATCAGCCTTTGAGTCTCAACAGGCTTCAGTACCTGATTGACTTGGGCCGTGTTGATCCCACACAACCTATTGACTTAACCCAGCTGGTCAATGGGCGAGGTGTTACCATCCAGCCATCTAAAAGGGACTATGGAGTCCAGCTGGTAGAGGAGGGCGCTGACACCTTTAAGGCAAAAGTTAACATCGAAGTTCAGCTAGCTTCTGAGCTGGCCATCGCCGCCATCGAGAAGAATGGGGGTGTCGTCACGACCGCCTTCTACGACCCGCGAAGCCTGGAAATTCTGTGCAAACCCATCCCATTCTTTCTCCGTGGGCAACCCATTCCCAAGCGGATGCTCCCCCCCGAGGCACTCGTGCCCTACTACACTGATGCGAGAAACCGAGGCTACCTGGCGGATCCCGCCGGATTTCCCGAAGCAAGACTGGAGCTTGCCAAGAAGTACGGCTATATTTTACCCGACATCACCAAAGACGAACTCTTCAAAATGCTCAGTACTCGGAAGGATCCACGGCAGATTTTCTTTGGTCTGGCTCCAGGATGGGTGGTGAACATGGCAGACAAGAAGATTCTGAAACCTACGGATGAGAAGCTGCTTGAGTACTACAGCTCCTGAGCTCCGTCCAGGGGAGCCAGTGGTAGGAGGGCACCGGAAGGGGCGGTGACACGTGTTTCCCACTGCATTGGCTCAGTTTGTGGTTCTGCCACGGATGATGTTTTCTGTGTAATCATGTCTTTTTTTTTTTAAATCAAAATTAAAAATACAGTAAGCAAGGGCTGCATGGAAGATGTGGATCTGTGTGTGTCTCAGCATCACAAGCTTGCTGGCCAAGGGAGTGGGAGGTTCTTAGACCATTTCCCCTTGAGTTTTCCATCATCTTCCCTTTCAGGTCTTGTTTTATTTGTTGCAAATCAGAATGAATGCAGATGGGCTGGGCTCGCTTCACTGTCCGCTCGGTTGGGGTCTGAGGGCTGCTGAGGAGCTGGTGTACCTCTTGGTTAGCCCTGAGGAACCTCTTACCCAGAGTCGAGACAGCAACCCTTCAACCCAGACTGATGAAGATGTTGAATGTGAGTGTAAGGCTGGTGAATAGTTTCCAAGTATTGCAGTATTTGCTGGCAAGATTGAAATGAAAATTCCAGGTGAATTCATTTTTCTCAACTCTGGCAGAGCTGTCAAAAACGATCAAGCTATTAACATTTTTTTTTTCTTTGAAGAAGGTAAATGTTCTAATGATATAATTTTGCTTATTTTCTAGACTTTGAAAACCTTTGTGTTTCAGTCATTTTAAATGATTTTGAAGAAAACAGTCAATGGTTATATAAGCCATTAGAACAGTTGGTAATGTGAAAATTAAACTATTAATGTAAAAGGTTCAGTGGTCAGTAAGCTTATTTAGCTTTGCAAAGATCTGTTGTATTTAAACCACGTGGAAGCTTAATTTATCCTGATGCAATTAAATCTTGAATAATTCATGATAATTCTTCTACAGTAGAATTAAAATGATTCCTGTTTATTTTATTTAAAAAATTTTTTAAAACCTAAAAAAAATAAAATAAAATCAATTCCAAATATGTCTTAGTAGTTGACAGCAAAGGTTTCCTTAAAATGACTTTCCAGGGTCTTTCACAAACTGATGAACATTAAGGTTGTTTTCAGGGTTTGTTAACTGATTTTTACTGTAACAAAGAACTTCTGCATTAAACCTCCATGTACAACAAATAGAGTATATCTGTGGTGTTGGAGAAGACTCTTGAGAGTCCCTTGGGCTGCGAGGAGATCCAACCAGTCCATCCTAAAGGAGATCAGTCCTGGGTGTTCATTGGAAGGACTGATGTTCAAGCTGAAACTCCAATACTTTGGCCAACTGATATGAAGAGCTGACTCATTGGAAAAGACCCTGATGCTGGGAAAGATTGAGGGCAGGAGGAGAAGGGGATGACAGAGGATGAGATGGTTGGATGGCATCACTGACTCGATGGACATGGGTTTGGGTGGACTCTGGGAGTTGATGATGGACAGGGAGGCCTGGCGTGCTGCGGTTCGTGGGGTTGCAAAGAGTCGGACACGACTGAGCGACTGAACTGAACTGAACTGAACTGAAGGCATATATAGGGCTTCCTGGTGGCTCTAGTGGTAAAGAACCCACCTGCCAATGCAGGAGACATAAGAGATGCGGATTCAGTTCCTGGGTCAGGAAGATCCCTTGGAGGAGGGCATGGCAACGCACTCTAGTATTCTTGCTTGGAGAATCCCATGGACAGAGGAGCCTGGCAGGCCACAGTCCATGAGGTCGCAAAGAGTCCAACGTGACTGAAGCAACTTAGCACACATGCATGCATACACACAATGCATGTATAAGGAATCTAGAAAAATAGTACTGATAAACCTACTTACAGAGAAGAAATGAAGATGTAGACATAGAGAATGGCCTGGTGGACACAGCAGCAGGAAGGAGAGGGTGGGACAAATTGAGAAAGTAACATTGACATATATATACTATCATGTGTAAAATAGGTAGCTAGTGAGATCTGAGGTATAACACAGGGAGCCAGCCTGGCACTCTGTAACAACCTGGAGGGGTGGAATAGGGGAGTGAAGAGGAGCAAAAAGGAGGGGATAATATACACAATTATGACTGATTCAGTTTGATGCATAGCAGAGACCTCCACAACCTTGTAAAACAATTGTCCTCCAGTTAAAAATAACCTCCATGTACAAAGTCTTAAATCAGTACCAGCATTTCTACATTTCCATAAATGACAAATAGTGCGTCAAAGTGATTTTATAGTTTTAATTTTAATATATTCATCCAAACTGCTTCCTTCAACACTTTTTCCAAGTGTTGATCACATTTCTTCAAGCAGCATATGAGAGGAAACAGCACAGTATAATTGGAGGGAGATGGACACAAATCACACATGAGGTTTTGTAGCCCAGAAGAAGGGATTTGAGTTGACTCTGAGTTCAAAGTAAAGTGTTAGAGGGCTTTAAGCAGAGAAGTGATGTGATTTCTGAAATATTACACAGAACAATAGGATTTCACTTGGTTAGGGGTAAGGAAATAAAGAAGCAGAGAGAAAACTATAATGAAAAATAATAAAAGTTGCTTTCAGTTGTTTGGATTATGAAAATATTTTGAAATAAGTTCCTGATATTTTAGGACTCATCTGAAATTTTTAGGTGAAGTGGTTAACCTGAAACTTCTGTTTAACCTGTTTAGAACATATCTCATTTGCTTGTTTCTAATAAATGAATTCCAAAAGCATGTCCATAAAATACAAGAATGTGAAGTTAAATAAAGAGATAAAGTGCTTTAAACAACAGTCTCTTGGAGAAGTCCCCTCTGATAACCCAGTCTGATAAAGATCTCTCTGCTTTGTCCCTTCATGTAAAGCATCCTCTGTTTTAAATAACACATTTCTGATTTTATAATTATAAATTCACATGGGTTTTCATCACTTTAAAATCCATCTTTCTATCAGACTCTGTCTCCATATCTGTCTTTCCTAATGTAGTCTCAGGATGCAACAAACAATACACAAGAGTAAATATTTGTTAAATGAATAAATCAGTGTTTATGTCCTAAAGACCAGAGAGAAAACCCTATTTATCTTCACTGCTGTAGCTCATACAGGAAGACATTAGTAGACATACTTAGAATCTAAATAAAAGAAATTACAGAATCTATCAATTTAAGAATATATTTTTTGCAAATTAGTGTATTCTTCTTCTATTTCATATAGCTGAATATTAGCCTTAGGAAATAACTAATGCAGATGCATTTTTTACTAACCACACATTTATGATATATAGTCACTCCTTGATTATTATTTGAATATAGTTTGTCAAAAACATAATTTATTTTCTAAATGATTTCTGCCTCCAGTCAGCGGTCTTCTAAACAGCTTGTCCACATGGTTACAGGGAGATAGGAAATTATTATTGCATTTGAGAAGTAATTAGCAATTAAAATATGTTAGACATGGTACATAATGGAATATGAGGGTGCGGGACAAGTTCAAATGAATTTCTGATTGAGCTAAATTGAGAATTTGTGAGCATAAACTTTGCCTAATAAGTCTGTTGCTATTGGGGTAGGCAAAAAAATCACAGTACTGATATACCTTGACTGCTTCTTAATGCTTTTAACAAGGTATCAGGAGACATGCTGAGGTGAGAGTTGACCAAATATTGAGAAAAATAAAAGAATATAATTTCACTAAAGGTTGCTCTCTGTGCTATGGACTCCCACTTAAAATGGTTAAGAGTCCAATAATTTGCAGCTTTCCAGGACTGGAAAAGCCAACTGCACGTGTAACCCAAGATATAAGAGAGACAATTGTCTACAAGCCAGTCCAATGATACGAACCTAATTAAGGGTGCCCTCCTTGTTCTCCAAGTCTATTATTTCCCATGACCTCAAGGTAATTGCCATTAAACTGAGGGGGAGAGAGATGTGCAAACAAGAGTCCCAGTGAATAAAAGAGGTGAGTCATCAATTTTCAAAACTACATGTATGATTAACTTCATGTAGAGTGCATTGAAAGCAAATAGACATGAAGGCTGCCAAAACTTGAGATAGTTGTATTGCTACAGAAATTACAGATCTTTACAAAGACATGACTGTTTAATTCTCAGTTACTCTTTGTCCTAAGCCTGCACCAGCCCCTATGAGAAATTTCTCCATCATGGACTTCAGACTAGACCACTGAGGAACACAGATAAGGAAGAACCTCCCAGATTCTAAGAAAGACAACGCATGGGCAAGTTATTCACAGATAGCAAAAGGAGAGATCAGAAAAATAACCCAGGAAGTGTGCTTGGTAACGACCATGGACTCTTTCACACTCTTCCTATTTCTAACATCTAATCTCTTTTTCTAGGACCCCTCAAGTCTTACGTTCATTTGCTTTCATTTCTCTGTTGTTATTCAGTCGCTAAGTCAAGTCCAACTCTTTGCGACCCCATGGACTGCGACACGCTAGGCTTCCCTGTCCTTCACTATCTCCCAGACTTTGTTCAGATTCATAGTCAGTGATGCTATCCTACCATCTCATACTCTGCTGCCCTCTTCTTTTGCTTTCAATCTTTCCCAGCATCTGAGTCTTTTCCAATGATCCCAGTCTTCTCATCAGGCGGCCAGTGTATTGGAGCTTCAGCTTCAGCATCACTTCTTCCAATGAATATTCAGGGTTGATTTCCTTTAGGATTGACTGATTTGATTTTCATTTCTTAGTCCTCTTCAATCTTGGTCCTAGGACTTTCATCCAACGTATATGGATATTTCTGTATGTAATTACAGGATACAAAGATGAGTAAAATTAATGTTTATGAAAATAATGCCTGCCATCCAGTATGGTCAGGCACATGATTTAAAGGCTATTATGAGAAATTCCCTACACTCAAATATTTTTCCTATAATGAATATTTTGACTTTGTTACATCACCTTTGGCAAATAGCACTTTTGTTCTGGTGGGTTCCTGATGCAAGGGGCTTTAGATAGATTGGGAGGGCATAGACTCAGAGACAGATGAACATATGACTTCAAGTGGCACATCGTTTGAATACTTGTGTAAGTATAAACACCTACTTCACAGGTTTTTCTGATCTGAGTGTCCTTTTATTTAGGACCTCTCCTGAACTTTCAGTTGGATTGTTGTTATTGTTCAGTCACTAATTCACATCTGAGTTTTGCAACCCCATGGACTGCAGCATGCCAGGCTTCCCTGTCCTTCACCAGTTCCCAGAGTTTGCTCAGATTCATGTCCATTGAGTCAGTGACACAATCTAACCATCTCATCATCAGCTATCTCCTTCTCCTTTTGCCTTCAACCTTTCCCAGCATCAGGGTCTTTTCCAATGAGTCAGCTCTTTGCATGGTGGCTAAAGTACTGGAGCTTCAGCTTCAGCTTCAGCATCAGTCCTTCCAGCGAATATTCAGGGTTGGTTTCCTTTAGGATAGACCAGTTTGATCTCCTTGCTGTCCAAGGAACTCTCAAGAGTCTTCTCCAACATCACAGGTTGAAAGCATCAATTCTTCAGTGCTCACACTTCCTTATGGTCTAACTGTCATATCTGTACGTGACTGCTGGAAAAACCATAGGTCTGTCTCTGCTTTTTAATACACTGTCTAGGATTGTCACAGCTTTCCTTGTAAGGAATAGGCATTGAATAACCCCACATTTCTACTACTCAGTCTGTTACACACATATTCCAGTGTTTATTACCTTAACATGACTCTTCCATTTCCGGTACAGCAAGAGTTGCATAAGAAATTATACTGCAGAAACAATTTTTTAAAACCAACTGGCATCTAGAATTTATTTTCCACATTGACTCCAGCCAAAGGACAAATCCTAACCTTCATCATAAACCAAAAGATGGAATGCCTTACTCCTTTTTATCATATTTTCATTTGGAAGAACAACAAGGCTAAATGTATTCACAATTTACTGCTCTCCTAAAGAAAGCAGTAATAGGCTTTCAGAAACAACCTTCAGAGAACACTTAAATACTTAGCAACATTAAAGCACTGTTTTTCTACTATAATTTAATGCCTTAGGTATAAGAATTATCCACATACAAATATTTAAGTCTATTTAAGTCTATATAAGTCATGGAATAAAGGTTAAGTTAAATAAACGTTTACCGAATCCCTATTATACGACAGAATATTCCAGCACCATTTTATTATGCTAATTAAAATTCATAGAATTCATTTATGGATAAAAAAATTTTTAAGTCAATAAAAAATATAATAGGAAGAAGGTATGTCAGCTGCCCTCCACCATCACCAGACTTTCCATTTCTTCTTGCTGTCTTAGCTTATTGCTACTCTACTTTGGCATCTTAAATTTTCTAATCTTCACACCTTGAGAACCTGGAAATACTGTTTTTACAATCTCCACTCCAATCAGACAACCTTGATGCCTGCGTCACACTTAATGTCACATCCACTTCTCTAAAATTTTTCTGAATGTGCAACTGCTAACGCTTGTTCTCTCTTTTGTCTGGTTCCAAAAACCTGTGCTACATGTATACTGTTCTGTGATTAAGTATTACAATGAAGTATTACTGGGAGGTTATATTCAACAAAAATATGAAAAGCGCAGTGAGCTTCATGATTTCTCACACACAAAAAAAGTCTCTAGATAAGTACAAAAATGGATTTTAAAGTCCCTCATCGCTGGAGACAGAACCATTCACATATGCAACAGAAGTCTAGTGGAGTCAAGTTATCTCAGTGGTTCTTCCCAGGAATCAGCCAGCAAAAAGACAATCAAAGATGGCTCTTCTTGTGTCTGCCTGCAAAATGTCTCTGAAGAGTTCTGGACTTCAGGATACCATGAGGTGGGGGGTCACACGCACCTGATTTCCCCCAGAGTTTAGTCTGCTTAAAGAGGCAGTGTGCCATGGAGAAAAGTAAGCAGTGTGTAGTCAAGTGAACAAGGTGAGACCTTGATCGGGTTGCTTTACCCAGATTTAGCTTTCCTATCAAGTGGTTTGGAATAATAACACTTTTCTTATATCAGGGATAACTGAATGAGAAGGTGCAGGTGAAAGATCTGAAGAAAACAGGCACTCAAATGATGGATGGTTTGAGATTTTTCTACCCTGCCACCCTCACCCCTTCAATACGGGTTCGTTATCTTTTCCTACATGATTAACATGAGAACAGAAACAAAATTAAAAAGGGCCTTTTCTCCCCCAGAATAGAAATGATAAGGTAAGTTATTTATTATAAAGTAATTCAGGAAATAGAAGAATAAGAATCTCTTGAAACTTCCACTGGTGGCAAAATATGATCTCATGAAATAGGATACACTTTCTGAATAGCTCAGAAAGAGCTATTTCTGAATGACTGCAGTGAATGAAGAAAAAAAATCCTTTCTTATACATTCCATCTCTGTATCCCAGCTTTATTCTTGAAGACCATAAAAATTCAAATTTCCTTTTCAAACACTCACTCCAACTACTTACTTGAAGATAATCATAATTCTGACTTTAGTAGAAGAACTCATCTGAACATATCTTTGAAAATATAGCCTTCCATATCACAATCTGTTATTGGAGACAAAAACAGGAGCTGTTTAGATCACCTATTCTTCTCCATCTGAGGAAAATAGCTTTAGTACCTCTCTCTGTCTCTCTCTCTTTCTCCCTTTTCACTGCCTTCCTCTTTCCCTCCCCTCTGGACCCCGTTCTCCTTTTCCCTAGCTTTCTCTTCCTCTGTTCTTCCTGGTTCCTTTATTCTCTTCCTCCTGCAGTCTCTCTCTTCCTTCTTCCCTCTCTGTGTCTCTCTCTTTCTGACTCCATCTCATTTCTTTGTCTCTCCTTTTCTCTCTTCCTCACTCACATGTAGCCTACCATGCTTATATTTTTAGGCATATGAAGGCATCCATAGTTAGATGCATGTCTATCCATGGCAATCAATAACTGGCACATTCTGTCAGACATGTTCCTTTTGTACAATGTATATTTCTACATGCCTATATTCTAGCTCTCAGGATCCCGTAATATCTTGTGATTACATTTCTCTACTCAAATTTAAATATCAAGTTCATGCTATCTCTGACCCATATGTTGTGCCACCCAAAGTCATGAACATGATTTCTGATATGCTTTATAATAATTTCTCCCAAGAACTGCTGAGGCTTCCTTTTATTGATTTTCTTTATCCCTTGACAGACAAGATTTCCTGCATCCTATCCAAATTACAGATATATCCGACTATTTTTTCTCCCCCTCCTCTTAAGCTTAAATTCCTTGTCAAGAAATCAATAAAACTCAAGGAAAATATATCTTTTTTATACAAGAGTCATCTGGCCCTAGAGCAGAATCAATGTATTCGACACTAACCCATATACCAGAAAGCTGAGTTGTTTTGTTCACTTTATTCTAAAACTTCGTCAATTTTCAGCTTCACATAAAAACAAGAAATTAAAGTCCACACTTATACTCAAAATGTTCTGATTCTTATAAGGATTGCAGTCACATTTGATATTTCTTTTTTATCACTTATTTTCCTAATTATAATAGTTATTACATTGATTCATCCCACATATGAATCTTTATTGAGCATTTATCATATTCAAATTAATATGTGCTAAACTGTGTATATGGAAAAGCATATCAGGAATTGTCTTTATAATAATGGAGTTCTCAGTTTATTATATTGGATATGTAATTCAGTGTTTACATTAGAAAATATTAAATCTATGCATTTTTTATGCTGAAAAATTGATGCTTTTGAACTGTGGTGTTGGAGAAGACCCTTGAGAGTCTCTTGGACTGGAAGGAGATCCAACCAGTCCATCCTAAAGGAAATCAGTGCTGAATACTCATTGGAAGAACTGATGCTGAAGCTGAAGCTCTGATACTTTGGCCACCTGATGCGAAGAACTGACTCATCTGAAAAGACCCTGATGCTGGGAAAGACTGAAGGCAAGAGGAGAAGGCCGTGACAGAGGATGAGACGGTTGGATGGCATCACCAACTCGATGGACACGACTTTGAGCAAGCTCCGGGAGTTGGTGATAAAAAGGGAAGCCTGGTGTGCTGCAGTCCACAGGGTTGCAAAGAGTCAGACACGACTGAGCGACTGAACTGAACTGAATGCATTTTCAAGAATATAGTATTAATTACTTTTATTATAATGGATAAATAAATTATTGACTTTTGTCTGAAAATATGGAGATGTCAGAAAAAATAAAAGAAATGGCCTCAAGAAGATATATTATTTTAGTTGAGGTCCCAGTAAAGAGCAGTAGCTGGGTTATTTACAGTACAGACTGTCATTTAAGACAAAAGCATATCTTTGAATTGGATGAATCACATTGATACACAGTTACTTTCCATATCTTCAGTAATGATTCTCCAGACGTCAGCTACAGTATTTCATTATTCCACAGACATGAGGGAAATGTCCTCATAATTCTTAAGATCCGTCCTTCCTCCTTGCCCGATAAGAACCTGTTCCTAAAGACAGTTCAGATTTACCCTATGTGAGGAAAGGCTGAGTTTGGGATAATGCAGGTATGGTGTAGCCCAGACTCTACTCTTAGATGCCTGGTGCTAAATGCCCCACAAGTCAGGTATCCCGCCACAGCAATCTAATCTCTGTGAGTCTAATTTCTCATCTGTAACATAAATGTGGTACCTACTCCATGCCTACAGCAACTCCTGTAAAGATATAGGAAGAAATGTGTTGAATGCTTTGCTTCCTTCTGTTTAGAGTTAAATTTAGCGTTTTCACAACCTAAAACACTACATTAGTTTATTTTCCTTTTTTTTTCTTTCACTAAAATTTCAGTTCCAGAAGGGCAGAAGTTTTTGTCTGTCTTGTTCACCACTATTTTGCCAAGTGTCTAGACTACTCTGTCCCATTATAGGTGCTCCATATTTGTTGAATGAGTAAATGAATGACCGAAAGATAAAATGAACATGGAATGTGCCAGAAAGACTAACAGAGTTCATAAAAAAGAAAAAAAAAAAGGTTAGCATGGATACTATGGGCAATGAGACAATTAAGTGATTCATCAGATCAATCAAATTATTTCCATGCAGTATTTGGAATGCAGTTAGAAGTACAATCCTGAGGGTAACAAGCCTACCCTACAAGCACGAGCCTTAGAGTCAGCTGGGTTTAGGATCCTGGGGTCTTGCATGATGATACTTTTGTGACCTTAAGGCATTTAAGGTACTGCGATCTAAGTTGATACAACCACATATATTGTCCAGCTGCTTTAAAAGGTTTATGTAAATTAATCTTCTGATAATCTCCTGTTTTCTGGATTTTCTACAGTAAGTATGGATTGTTTTTATTATGAAAAAAGTTGGTAACAAAAAACAAAATAATAGTAATAATAATATTTTCCTGAGGCTTCTGCTGTCAGTGTCCTTGCCCCCATAGATGTATCACCTCACATCAGTCAGAATGGTCATCATAAAAAAATCTACAACAATAATTGCTGGAGAGGGTGTGGAGAAGCAGGAACACTGTTGGGGGGAATGCAAATTTGGTACAGCCATATGAACAGTATGGAGGTTCCTTAAAAAAACTAAAAATAGAATTACCATATGATTCAGAACTCCCACTTCTGGATATATACCTGGAGAAAACCATAATTCAAAAAGACATGCACCCCAATGTTCATTGCAGCATTATTTATAATAGGCAGGAAATGGAAGCAACCTAGATGTCCATCAACAGAGGAATGGATAAAAATGTAGTAAATACATACAATGGACTATTACTCAGCCATAAAACAAGGACAACCAAAAAAAAAAAAAACAAAACTGAAATTGTGCAATCTGCAGAGATGTGGATGGACGTAGAGGCTCTCATACAGAGTGAAGTAAATCAGAGAAAAGCAAATACCATATAACAACACTTATATGTGGAATCTAAACAAATTATAGAGATGAACTTATTTGCAAAGCAGAAATAGAAATATAAAGAACAAACATAAGGATATGAGGGGGGGGTACAGGGAAGTAGAATGGATTGGGAGATTGGAATTGACATTTATACAATCAGTTCAGTTCAGTCGCTCAGTTGTGTCTGACTGTTTGCAACCCCATGAATAGCAGCATGCCAGGCCTCCCTGTCCATCACCAACTCCCGGAGTCCATCCAAACCCATGTCCATTGAGTCAGTGATGCCATCCAACCATCTCATCCTCTGTTGTCCCCTTCTCCTCCTGCCCTCAATCTTTCCTAGCATCAGGGTCTTTTCAAATGAGTCAACTCTTCACATCAGGTGGCCAAAGTATTCAGCTTCAACATCAGCCCTTCCAATGAACACCCAGGACTGATCTCCTTCAGGATGGACTGGTTGGATCTCCTTGCAGTCCAAGGGACTCTCAACAGTCTTCTCCAACACCACAGTTCAAAAGCATCAATTCTTCTGCACTCAGCTTTCATCATAGTCCAACTCTCACATCCATACATGACCACTGGAAAAACCATAGCTTTAACTAGACAGACCTTTGTTGGCAAAGTAATGTCTCTGCTTCTTAATATGCTGTCTAGGTTGGTCTTAACTTTCCTTCCAAGAAGTAAGCATCTTTTAATTTCATGGCTGCAATCACCATCTGCAGTGATTTTGGAGCCCAGAAAAATAAAGTCTGACACTGTTTCCATTGTTTCCCTATCTATTTGCCATGAAGTGATGGGACCAGATGCCATGATCTTAGTTTTCTGAATGTTGAGCTTTAAGTCAACTTTTTGACTCTGCTCTTTCACTTTTATCAAGAGGTTCTTTCGTTCCTCTTCACTTTCTGCCATAAGGGTGGTGTCATCTGCATATCTGAGGTTATTAATATTTCTCCCAGCAATCTTGATTCCAGCTTGTGCTTCCTCCCGCCCAACGTTTCTCATGATATACTCTGCATATAAGTTAAATAAGCAAGGTGACAATATATAGCCTTGACGTCCTCCTTTTCCTATTTGGAACCAGTCTGTTGTTCCATGTCCAGTTCTAACTGTTGCTTCCTGACCTGCATACAGGTTTCTCAAGAGATGGTCTGGTATTCCCTTCTCTTTCAGAATTTTCCACAGTTTATTGTGATTCACACAGTCAAAGACTTTGGCATAATCAATACCATGTATAAAATAGATTAACAAATGACAACCCATTATATAGCACAGGGAGTTCAATGCTCTGTGGTGACCTAAATGAGAAGGAAACCCAAAAAGAGGGGATATATGTGTAAGTATAGGGCTTCCTATAGCAGCACAGATGGCATCACTAACTCGATGGACATGAGTCTGGGCAAGCTCCAGGAGTTTGTGATGGACAAGGAGGCCTGGTTTGCTGCAGTCCATGGGGTTACAAAGAGTCAGACATGACTGAGCAGTTGAACTGAACTGATAGGGGCTTCCCAGGTGGCATTAGTGGTAAAGAGCCTGCCTGCCAACACAGGAGGCTTGATCGCTGGGTTGGGAAGATCCCCTGGAGGAGGGCATTGCAACTCACTCCAGTATTGTTGCCTGGAGAACCATGGCCTGGTGTGCTGCAGTCCATGGGGTCAGAGTCGGACATGACTGAAGTGACTTAGCACCCATACATGTATGTACACATGTAACTGATTCACTTTACTATACAGCAGAAACTAATGCAACATTGTTCAGCAACCATAACCAAAGAAAAGTAATTTAAAAACTGGGAAAAACTTACAAAATAAGAAAAGACTTTCTTTGTTATATAATTAAATGAATGCTCCTATTATGAAGAAAGCGAAAGTGGCTCAGTTGTGTCCGACTGTTTGTGACCTCATGGACTATACATTCCATGGAATTCTCTAGGCCAGAATCCTGGAGTGAGTAGCCTTTCCCTTCTCCAGGGGAATCTCACCAACCGAGGGATCGAACCCTGATCTCCCGCATTGCAGGCGGATTCTTTACCAGCTGAACCACAAGTAAAGCCTCCTATTATGAAGAGTTTTTAGTAAATGTGTAGATATTGAATTTTACCAAATAGATTTTCACATTTTAAAGAAATGTTTATGTGCCTATTCTATTTTACTGAGAATTTCTTCCTAACCCATTCTTAAGCTTCTTAGAGGAAAGAAGTAAGTTTTAACATCTTAATTTTATAACTTCATTTTAATTTCTCTGTTGGAACATTCACTGAAAATTTTACATTCCTATCTTGCTAGCTGGTATTATGTGCAAGTAACACAAGCCATCTTAAGCTGGGAAATCCGTGACTGGTGACTACTGATGACACACAGACTGGTCAGAAGGCTAAAACTGGGCTTGTAGGACAGGAGCCAAAGGAGCCCTAGTGGAGAGACAGCCAGTCACAGCCAGGCCCACAGAGAAGCGACCTTGTTCTGAGGTCGAGACACAAGATTCCCAGAGAGAATTCCTCACGACTCAGGTGCAGCCTGTGCTTGTCCTTCCAGGATCCAGAACCCTGGCTGACGGGTCTGGGAACCGTAATGTTCCTTGAGAGGTGGGAAGGATCCCCTGGTGGGAAGATCCCTTCTCTCAAAACTGTCCACAATGAGGAATCTCCCCAAAGGGACACTGTCATCAATTAAACCCATAAACAATGGCCGGGAGATAAAAATAGGATTTGGGTAATCAAGTCTAACCTTGTTTTCCTTTGGGCTTAGTCAGGTTTCACCGGCTCAGAGGGTGGGGCAAGCAGAGGACTCACACCCGGCCTTTCAGACCAGAATTGCTGGAGCAAAATGGCACCGGACACCTCAGCTGCCGGCGGTGGGCAGAAGTGCTTCACAGGACATCCAGTTAGCTCAAGATGGCGGCTGGCAGTGCAGAGACACTGCACGCAGCACACTGATCTGGACGTGAACTGTACCAGTCCCGCGAGAACTGTTGAGGCGATTCACCACAAAGTAGCCCCGCGAGAACTGCTGAGGCGATCCACCACAAAGTAGCCCCGCCCGCCACCTGTTACAGAGAGCATGCGTTCTGGAGCTTGGGCTCACATCTCTCCATCCCCTGATCTGAGAGTATACCTTTGCTTGGCTTCTGCACCAAACTTGATCTCCAACTTACGTAAGCCACACCAGCCAAAAGGACCCATGTTGGAAGGTCAATGACAACACTAGAGCTGATTGGGGCAGATTGCAGACAGAATGCTCAATCTCACCATGAGTTTCCCTTTAATTATTTTTCTTACTATTATTTTCCAGTTTGGATGAATGTTCTAATAGCAATGTAAAATTAATCTAAACACTTCTTATATTTATTTTCTCTAGCACACTATGCAATATGTGAATAACTTCTTTAATGTACCAAGAAATGATCAGGTCTTAGGTATTTATTGGTTTCAGCAAACAATGACTGGAATTTAATTTTAATTTTTTTCAACGCCATCCATGTGGTTAGTTTATTCCTTCACAAGGTTAGTGGCTCAGTCGTGTCTGACTCTTTGTGACCTCCACAGATTGTAGCCCGCCAGGCTCCTCTGTCCATGGAATTCTCCAGGCAGGAATACTGGAGTGCATGGCCATTCCCTTCTCCAGCGTACCTTCCCAAACCAGGGATTGAACCCAGATCTCCTGCACTGCAGGCAGTTTCTTTACCACCGAGCCACCAGGGAAGCCCTTATTCCTTCATATTGTACTTAAAAAGATGAGGGCTTGAACTAGGTTAGTCTCTTTTTTAAATTTAATTTTATATTCAACTTATTTAAACAAAAACAACAAAAAAAAGATCACCCATTTCTCCCACCCTTCACCTAGGGCAACTACCTATCCATTCTCTATATCTATGAATGTAGTGTTTGTTTCTCTTACTAAGAAGCCACATGTAAGTGAAATTATACAGGGTTTGTCTTTCTACATCTGACTTATTTCACTTAGCATAGTACCTGGAGGTCCACCTGTGTCACTGCACATGGCTAGATTTCACTACTTATAATGACTGAATAATATTCATATATATATGTGTGTATCTCACAATTTCTGTATTCATTCATCTACTAATGGACATTTAGGTTGTTTCCATATCTTGTCTATTGTAAGTAAAGCTGCTGGAATATGGGGGTGCCTATATCTTTTCCAGTTAGTGTTTTTATTTTCTTCAGATAAATACTCAGAAATGGGAGAAGAAGACAGCAGAGGATGAGATGGTTGGATAGCATCACCAACTCAATGGACAATAATTTGAGCAAACTCCAGGAGATAGTGAAGGATGGGGAAACCTGGTGTGTTGCAGTCCATAGGGTTGCAGAATTGGATACAACTTAGCAACTGAACAATAACAACAGCAGAAGTTTTAGGTTTAATATCTTGAGGAACCTCCATACTGTTTTCATAATAGCTTTACCAATTTACATTCCTATCAACAGTGCACAAGGGTTCCCTTTTCTCCACATTATTTCCAGCATTTGTTATTTCTTGTTTTTTTTTTTAATAGTAGCCATTCTAACAGGCATGAGGTGATGTCTCATTATGATCATGTCTGTGTAATATTCATAGTTATAGGCTTGGTGCTCAGGACAAAGCCCAGGGTATAACTGCTGTTTTAATTAATAACTTAATTAACCTGTTGAATTGTGAATGAATCTGCTGTCTCAGACGGTAAAGAATCTGCCTGCAATGCAGGAGACCTGGGTCCAGTCCCTGGCTCGGGAAGATCCCCTGAAGAAGGGAATGGCTACCCACTTCAGTATTCTGGCCTGGAGAGTTCCATGGACTGAAAAACCTGGCAAACTATAGTCCATGGGGTGGCAGAGCTGGACATGACTAAGGTACTAACACTATTAAAACTGTTAACCTTAAAAACAGTTTTGATTATATCTTTAAGGATGTGTTTCCATTCATTAAGTTGTTCAGCATGACTTTCTATGTAATACTATTTTCTTTTCATTTAAAAATCATTATGTATTTTGTTCTTTCATTTTCTATTGTATTTATAATTTATCTTCTTTTGATGATTAGATCAGTATTTTCAGAAATACTGATGAGTCACTCCTGGACTCATCAATATTACTATTTAGCTATTTTTTAATTTGCACGTACTTATAACTAGCATAACAATCCTTCTATTTTACTTCACTGAAAATGTATTGTTGTTAAATAATTAGTTTCTTTATTTCTATTCTTGAGAAAATTACAGCAATAAAAATCACAAGTTCTTAATCTAGACAGATAAAATACATAGAAACTGTATTTGCAGCAGGTTACTTAACCCCTCTGCACTTGAGTTTTTTTCATCTTTAGAGTGATAAATACCTTTCAGGGTATCTGTAAGGATTAATGAAGGATTACTTACAAAGTACACTCAATACATTCCATTCAATTTATTATCTTTTATTTTTAATAATGATAAAATTTACTACCATGGATTTATATCTTAGTAAACTTTTGAGTATATGGCCCATAGTATTTTCTTATCATGTACCTTTATTACATATTTTAATTGATCTACTGAACTTTAATTACTTCTTTGACCAAAATACACTTTGAACTGAGTAGTTGTCAAAAAAATAGTTGTGGTTGGAATTTGACTAGTGCTTTACAATTAATATACAGCTTTTACTACTTATTGTAAAATGTTATTTATTTTTGTCTGCCTTTTACAGGTTCATTGAAATTTGACAGTTTCATTTCATATAGTGCTGTTATATATTTTTACGTTTTTGAAATTGAGACATTTAACAATACCTAGAATATAGTCACATTTGAATTACAAACATCTCATGGATATATTGTAGGCTTATAAGATATAATAAATTACGACATATAGTTAGTGAAACTGTCCAAATTTTCACTTTCAAAGCAATAATTTTTTGGTGTTAATCTTTAAGTCTTTTAAAAACAATTCCCCGTTTTGTGATTCCTTGCCATCTATTTTATCTTCTATCTTTGTTGTATAGGCTACTTTTAACCTCCTCTCATTTTCAGAAAACTGCTATGATAAAGACCTAAAATTAATCTTAAGGAGACCTAATATTCAAATAGTACTGAAGTGAACTCAAGTAAGCAGAAAGCTTTGCATTTGTTCTTTCCTTAATTATCTGCCATGGATCTGATGAGTATTCAGTTGCTCAGTCGTGTCTAACTCTTTGAGCCCCCATGGACTGTAGCCCACCAGGCTCCTCTGTCCATGAGATCTCCCAGGCAATAATACTGGAGTGGGTTGCCATGTCCTCCTCCAGGGGATCTTCCTGACCCAGGCATCAAACCCCGCCTCCTGTGTCTCCTGCATTGGCAGGCAGATTCTTTACCACTGAGCCACCTGGGGTGTGGAATCTGATATTACAGCATAAATGCAGCATATTTTTAAACAGTCAGATAGTTCCACAGACACTTTCCAGTGATCCTGTTTTTCTTGCTTTGCCTGAATTAAATGACATTATGCACCTGATATTTACAACTGTGTTCTGATAAAAACTTGCTCCAATGGATATTTGAAATTCAGGGAATAGGAGATAAACTCTGACACCTTTTCTGACTCCCTTGCGTTGTATGAATTGCTGTGGTAATGAGAAGGGACTGAAGAAGGAAGACTCTGATGAAATCACTGAGGTTTGCGAAACTTGGTGAGCAATTGCCTCTCTGAGTCACGACTGACCCAGAGCCTTGCCTGGTCCCCATGGTCTATAAAATCTCTATGACTCACTAAGCCAGAGAGCCGTCATTCAGCCTTAGTATATGCTGGTGTATCCTCAGAGGAACAAAAAAATTCCTCCCATTGTCTTTTTCCTATTCACTTTTTAAATGCTCCTTAAGAATAAACGTCTTGTCACTGATTTGAGTTTCTTTTCTTTTTTTTTTTTTTTTGAGTTTCTTTTCTAATGATGCTGACTTGTTCTTTCAGAGGAAGGTTTAAGCTTCCATCTTTTATGTGCATTCTTAATTTATCCAGCTCTATTTTTATACAACATGCCGTCTCTTTATTTAGAATCAATATTCTCTTTATTTTAAAAATGTGTGGTAAGTATCCTCTATGAGTCGATTTTGCATACTTTAATTCAGTAACTGCTTCTATTTATTTAAATGGTTCTCTATATTCCTTACTGCTGGGGTTCCCAACCTCCATGATCTAATGCCTGATGTTCTGAGGTGAAGCTGACATAATAATGACAGAAATAAAGTGCACAATAAATGTAATATTCTTGAATCATCCTGAAACCACCCTCCCCCTACCCCAGTCCATGGAAAAATTGTCTTCCACGAAACTGGTTCTGGTGCCAAAAATGTTGGGGTCAGCTGCCATGATGGATATGCTGAATTTTTTTCACACCATGAACAAGCAAATATCTGTGCTATTTATCTAAGTCTGCTTTAGAGAGTTAAGTGCAGTCTTTGGTGAAGTAAATGTTCTTTTTCCTCTAACCTCTAAATATTTTTCAAATGATTTGTAGTAATTGGAGTTATAGAAAATGCAATTTGTATTTATAATATGCTTTAAAGTTATGCTGCTTTCATTTGTCATTTGATCATCAAACCGATTATATGGAACATTTTGTTTGCATTGGATACCCACTTTAATTTTACCAAAGAAACTTAAGATCATTGTTGTTGTTCAGTCGCTAAGTCACGTGTGACTCTTTGCAACCCCATGGACTGCAGCACACCAGGCTTTCCTGTCCTTCACTATCTCCCTAAATTTGCTCAAACTCATGTCCATTGAGTCAGGGATGCCACCCAACCATCTCACTTTCTGTTGCCCCCTTCTCCTCTTGCCCTCAATCTTTCACAGCATCAGGGTTTTCCCCAATGAGTGTGTACATGTACATATATATATATATATATTTGGACTGGTCATTAGTTTGAACTAAATAAGCTAATAAAAAAAAGTTTAATTGTCTCATCAAGTTGAAAAATAATGAGGACAGTTGTCATACACTTAGATGACACTGATTATCTGTGATTTAAGATATAATGTCCCTAGAAATACAGAAAGGCTAAACCCTTTTACCAAAACAATTATTTAATTGTTTTGGTAAACAAACAACTGTCCAGTAACAAGTAAACAAGTAAACAACTGTCCAGAAGAGGACAGTTGATATTCATTTTTATATAAACTATGTGATGGGCACTGTATCAGGGACATCATATTACCTAATGTTAACAGACATCTCTAAATCATTGATATTCACCTTGGTTAATTGCCAAAAAACTGAGGCTCATGGAAGTTATAATTTGTCTTGCTCTGATGCTCTTGCTATTTCTCCAACAAATAAGATTTCAGAGATGAAATGTGAGTGGCAAAGATTAATGATGTTTTTGAAAAACAGAGAAGCTGAACATCATATGTAAGAGCTAGCATCAAAGATTTGTTAAGAAACTAGTAGAGATGGGAGCGTTGAGCGTTTATCTTGAACTAGACAGATTTGCAAGCATAGTATCTCTCTAGTCCTAGTGGGCAGTCAACCTCGGGGTTGTGAAACTCCAACACGGGAGCATCCCACCTGTTATTCCTGTTCATGTTTTTCTTTTATAAGGGATTGTGTTGCGGGAGAAAAAAATCCTATTTTAAGGCAAGACAAGAAAAATTTAAATATAACATTTTTCTCTAGCTATCTTGGCCTCCTCCCTCCTCTCTAAGTGCGCAGCTGCACGATGCATTCGCCAGACCTCCCCAATGGCAGAACGTGTGCTCAATCATAAAGAGCATTTTCTTCTTTTGACCCCAACCATGCAACTCCTTAGAAGATAACATTCCTTTCTGAATCCTGTAAGGGGTAAGGAGAACTCACTGCTCATCCTTTATGTGCAGGCATCCTCGGTGAACTTTCCCTTAAAAGACAGTTTGGTGCAGAAATGGTTGGTCAGATGACCTGGGGAGATATTCAGCCACACCTGGCGGAAGTTTTTAGCTTAGATTGTTTTTCTTGTTCAGTCCCTAAGTTGTGTCCGACTTTTTTTGACCTCACAGACTGCAGTATAACCGGATCCTTTGTCTTCCATCATATCCCGGCGTTTGCTCAAATTCATGTCCATTGAGTCCATGGTGTTATTTTACCATCTCATCATCTGCCACCCCTTTCTCCTTTTGCCTTCAATCTTTCCCAGCATCAAGGTCTTTTCCAGTGAGTCAGCTCTTTGCATCAGGTGGCTAAAGTATTGGAGCTTCAGCTTCAGCATCAGTCCTTCCAATGACTATTCAGGGTTGATCTCCTTTAGAATTGCCTGGTTTGATCTCACTGTCCAAGAGACTCACAGGAGTCTTCTTCAGCACCACAATCACCTACAAACTTATTAACATTATTAGCTATATTACTTGCATTCTGCATATTTTACAAGATTGTTGTTCCTCAAATTAGCAAATGTGTGACTGAACCTCTCATAAAAATAATGATGATTAGGTAACTTAAACAATTGATCAAATATATAGTTCTACAAGATAAATGATTCTCATAGTGTAACTCTAGATATGGGAAGAAGCATTAGTCCTTTAAAAAAATTGATACCAGATAAATTCTAAAGTTGAAAAAAAAGAAACAGTAGGGCAAACTTTCACTTAATTTGGAGTAACCCTCAACTAAACATAAGACTTTTAAAATATGGTTGACTCTAGGAATAGGACTAGGACTACATATGGCTGGAAACTAGTTCTTGAATTTATGAAATCTTTTGGCCTAGTTTTTAAGCTATATGTTAAAGGTAAGCAAAAAATAAGATGAATGGAACTTATTACTAAAAACAACAGGTAATTAATCAGAAAAGAATAGACCCACATCTTGTTCAGTTCAGTCGTTCAGTAGTGTCTGACTGTTTGCGACCCCATGGACTGCAGTATGCCAGGCTTCCCTGTCCATCACCAACTCCCAGAGCTTGCTCAAACTCATGTCCATTGAATCAGTGATGCCATCCAACCATCTCATCATCTGTCGTCCCCTTCTTCTCCTGCCCTCAATCTTTCCCAGCATTAGGAGCTTTTCCAATGAATCAGTTCTTCGCATCAGATGGCCGAAGTATTGGAGTTTCAGCTTCAGCATCAGTCCTTCCAATGAATATTCAGGACTGATTTCCTTTAGGATTGACTGCTTTGATCTCCTTGCAGTCCAAGGGACTCTCAAGAGTCTTCTTCAACACCACAGTTCAAAAGCATCAGTTATGATGCTTAATGTTATATCTTGTAAACATAATAAAAAGAAAGGAACTCAAACTATTAAAAAGAAGAAAGGGACGAGAAACACAAATGTAAAAGATGTTTTTTCAGCTGTATATATAACACAAAACATTAATTTAAAATCATGAAGATATTTGTGATATTGCATCATATAAATCGGGCTTCCCTGGTGGCTCAGCAGTAAAAAATCCATCAGCCAATGCAGGAGACAAGGGTTCGATCCTGAACTGAGAAAATCTCCTGGAGGGGGAAGGAACAACCCACTCTAGTATTCTTGCCTGAGAAATCCCATGGACAGAGGAGCCTGGAGGGCTACAGTCCATGGGGTCACAAAAGAGTTGGACATAACTTATCAACTAAACAACAACAACAAAATGTGTAAGTGGAGTAAGTGACCTGGGCCTCAGTCCTTAGTACTCTTTGAAAGGCAAAGCCTATTGGGAATAGAATAAAAGTGAACCAGGAGAGGAATTCTAACAGTATGAACAGGAAAAAGTTCAAATATTAGAAAAGGAGGCCGAGTAGGACTGACATTGTGACTTAAGAAATGTATATTTGGTCTTCTACTTGGTCCTAGTGCAGAGATTCTAAAACCCTTGGAAATTCCTAAGAGGCCAAGAGGTCATAGTTTCTTTAGTGATGTCAATGAGGTGACTTTGGAATCCCCAGAAGTCACCTAAGTTGGAGGCTGGTTGCTGGGAGAACCAATCCTGTGATTGGAGGTTTGGATTTGCAGCCTCACCCCCTCAACCTCCCAGGGACTAGAGAGAGGGGCTGGAGGTTGAGTCAATTGAAGTTTTTGATTTAATTATTCATGCTTACATAATGTGAGTCTGTGCGTGCTCTGTCAGTCCTGTCCGACTCTTTTCCAGCCCATGGACTGTGGCCCGACAGACTTCTCTGTCCGTGGGATTATCCCGGCAGGAATACTGAAGTGGTTTGCCATTTCCTCCTCCAGGGGATCTTCCAGACCCAGGGATCAAACCCAAGTCTCTTCTGTCTCCTGCACTGGCAGGCAGGTCTTTACCACTAGCGCCACCTGGGAAGCCCACCTTTATAATGGAGCCTCCATAAAAACTCCAAATGAGCTGTGGAGAGCTTCCAGGTTGGGGACCATGTGGAGGCGCTGGGAGGGCAGTGTGACCTCAGAGAGGCCGTGGAAGGCGCTGTCTCCACACCTTGCCCCATTTCTCTCTTCTGTCTGGCTGTGCCTGTTACATCCTCGTACAATAAACCAATCACCTAGTAAGTAAAATGTTTCTCTGAGCTCTGTGAGCCACACTAGCAAATGAATCAAACTCAAACCAGAGGAGGGCCGGGGTGCTGGGGGGCTTGGAAACCTCTGATGTATATGCAGTCAGTCAGAGGGAGAGGTAACTGCTTAGACTTGTGATTGGAGCCTGGAGATGGGCAGAGGGAAGGAAGGGGTGCTGTCTGGTAAGAGCCAGATTTCTTAACCCTCGGAATATCGACGCCATCTCTGGGTAGACCGTGTCAGAAGTGAGTTGGATAGGAGGACACCCACCTGGTGTCCTGAGTATTCCAAGCAGGCATGGAGCCCTCCCCTCCCCCGCCCAGCTTCACAGGGAAATAGGTACCAGAATCGGTTTAGTTAAGTCAATCACAGAACGTGTTAAAGTGAATACATTGAGAAGCTACATCCTTGGAACACTTTATGATACAAGGGAAGAAGGCCAGCTTAACTCAGCCTTTTCCCCTGATAAACAAAACTTATCCTAAAGTCAAGGGAAAACCAGATTCATTAAAAAATTATTCATAAAATAATATGAAAATCTGTGGTGTATTTTATATTTCTAGTATTTCAAGTTTTTACATGGATTTGTAATACTTTTAGAGGGCACCATGGAGGAAGAGGTATGCTCATTTTGCCTGTTAAAGATGGGGAGAGATCCCTGAGAGAATGAGACAAGACACCGGTGTTGTTTTGATAACCTTATCTGGAAAGTGACATCTCATCACTCCCACTACCGTGTTTGCTAGACTTCATCCAACAAACCCAGCCCACACTGAAGGAGAGGCTATTACAAGGAAGTGGGGATCTCTGTGACCCCTTTTTGAAGCTGCCAACTACAATCTGCCCTTTGGGTCCCAGTGATTCATGTCCCTCACATACAAAATATGTTTACCTTTCCTAAGACCCCTCAGATTCTCATCTCTTTAGAATATGAGCTCAAAGTGCTAAATCTTGTCATATAAAACAGGTGCTGTTGTCAGCGTGGGTCTTCACGTGTGGTACCTCAGGCAGTTTCTCAAATGTGGATTTCATTCTCAAACTGTAGACTTTTGAATCTAAAAACACAAAGAATCTGCCTCCCACCCTTCCAACATGTAATGGTAGGACAAGCACAGTACAACTACTATACACATTCCTACTCAAAAGGAGGCAGAAAAAAGCGTGCAGAATCGTGGTTCCTAACAGTTCTGAAATCCAAATGAGAAAATGATGGAAGCTCCTAGATTAGTTCTGAAGATCAAGGAATACTTCTCCACGATTCTTGACTCTTCTTTCCAGACACTTAATTCCTGCCTCTGAGTTATCAATCATATTTACTTTTTCATGAAAGGTAGCTTTTTTTGTTTGTTTGTTTTGAGTCCAAATGCCTCTCATTCTGCATGATCTTTGTCTATTACTATTCCTGCATATGTAGCTCTTTTAAGAGCTTTGTGGGTTTCTTGTGAATCTCTTTATTGGATCTCATCCAGAACACTGCCAAAAAATTTGGTTTAAAGATATAGCCAAGGAAGTGATTAAAAATCATTAATTTTCTGAAATCTTAAAAGATACATATTTTACAGTCACATCCTTGGCTGTATCTTTAGAGCAAATTTTCACAGTAGTGCCCAAGATTAGATCTTCGTTCAAAAGCCCTTTCTTAATTTTGGCACTGTTTTGGCTTGGAAAGGCTGAGAACATTAAAAAACATCAGTTCTTGGCTCCTTTTTCTTTAATGGTCCTTTCTTCAATTTATCTCTCTCCTCTCTCTTTTTACTAAATAGGAAGAAGAAAGGGGCTGCCCCACCAATACTTTGCCTGGAAATCTTATCTTGATAACACAGTTTATGAGCTATATTTTCCTAGTTTCCACATAGTTGCAAAAAGGTGTATTCTAAGTTTCCTTCCACTACCTAATCAGAATGCTCCTTCCTCTTATTTCCAATATTTTCCTTGCTTTATTTTAAGATCTCATGCACATGGTCTTCAGTCTCCAAAATTTTGCAGTGTGTGCAAGTTACTTTAAGCGTTCACCAATACTCTCCTCAAGACCACTGATGGATTCCAAAGCCATTCCCCAATTATACAGTTTTGGCTTAAGGCAGTACCCTACTTCCAGGTAACAAAATCTGTTTTATTTATCCATTTATGCATAACAATAATAACGTACCCCCTGAATTAGCAGATGGAGACAAGCATTTGTTATCTTACTACTTGTGTTATTTAGAAACAGCTAGCAGCAACTTAGGTGGCTGACTGTCTTTGGGTCTTTCTCCAATTGTCCACCTGGGTGGTGTCTTTAAAGGCTTCCCTGGGGAGAATCCATGTGTGAGGTAGGTCACCTTGGCTGCTGGAAAGCCTGAGAAGGTCTACCTCCAGGTTTATTTACACGGGCCTCTCCATAGGGTTGCTTTACATTGTGGCAGCTGGTTTCCCCAAGGGCGAGCCTCCAACCAAGATCACCCAAGAGAGAAGCCACAGTCTTTTATAACTTAATCTAGGAAGGACACACCATCACTTCTGCCATTCTATCCACTAGAAGTTAATAAAAGTATCCAGCCCAGACTCAGATGGTGGATTACATGTACCATCAAGCCAAGAGATGGGGATCTTGAGGTCCCGGTTTAGACGATGGGTACTATAGTGATAAAAGTGTGAACAGTGTGCAATTTTGGGTAACTAATATAGAAATAGGAGCACACATGTATCTTGTCTTATACAGCCAACAATAACAATGGAAAGATAAGCCCCAAACTGATAAAAACAGCTTCCTAAAAAGAGAAGTAGAAAATAGAAGGAAGGGACAGAAATCAGAGCTATTATCTCTCAATGCACCTTGTTGGGTAGGTTTGAATTTTGAAATCTGTAAATATTTCACATAATGAAACCTCAAAAGAAAAGAAACAATCCTTAAATATCGAACCTGTCAACATTCATTTGAACTGGAAATATTTGTACAACCTGAGAATGTTTCTAAGATTTATTCCTAAAAGTGTTTCATTTCTCAATAACTGAAAAGCATAGAATCAGTGGCAAAAAGAACAAGCTGGTAACCAGATTATGGGAAATGAATTTCATTTGCCATTAAAAGGAACAAAGGTTCCTAGAAGACATAATGGATTCCAGGTCCTGAGTTGGAAATGTGCAAGATGAGCCTGAGATATCTTGTGATTGATCACAGCAAAGCTATTAAGGTTCATGGGAAACTGACAGAAAACACAAAAAGCCTCCACTGAAGCAGCTCCTTTTGGTCAAGGATGGAGGAATTCAAACAGCCAAAAGAATTTGCACTGTGTTGGGTTGACATATCACATACACAAAACACCATCTTTGATGGTATTCTAAAGTGAGCAGAGTTTCCTTCTGTGTTTGTTATAACCTAGTCAATATTTCTGGGGGAAAAAACTAAAAAGGTTGATAAAGGTTAAGAATCAAGCATATTCCCTGCCTTTCTTACAAGGAATCTATTTCAGGGCAGTCCTGTAGTTTGCAAAGGAAAGTTTTGTAAGAAAATAATTCATAAATGCAGGAATGAAATCAAATCAGAAAATCACAGCATTGCAATCTGTAAGAATGTATCTAAACAGTGATCACCAGAGGCCGCAAAGCCATTCAGTGGAAGTTTGAAGCAGAATCTTGTAATGTATGGATCAGGCTGACAAGACTTGATTTCTCCAATAAATGGGAGCATCAGACATATTGTTACCCTTTATGTGATTCAGTAGGATATATACAACACCTCATAAATTATTCTTGAAAATAAAAAGAAGAATGTACTCAAATGTCTAAGTCACATTACTAGTTTGAGACTTAGGTGACTAAAATAAATGATGCCATGAGAATACAAGCAACCAATCCAGATCTGGAAAAATTTACATGACAAATTTATACAGCATAGCCTAGTGTTTTCAGGAGGCAAACAAACAGTATAGAAAGAAGGGGAGGAAATTTTGTTGTAGACACACACATATACATACACACACAAATTACTATACCAGCTATCTAAGAATCAAAAGTAAACACAGGAAAATAGTTAAATCATATTAGGGCATTATAGAGACCTACATAAGCGTATGAACAAAGGCATCATCTTTCCATAATCTCTAAAAGCCAGAGCTACCACCCTTACCTTATCTTTGAGTATGCCCTAAGATTGTTGCTGAAACAAAATTAATCCCTGACTTCAAACAGCTTACAATTGGTTTGTGGAAACCAATTACTATATAAATGATCGTGGAAGTTAGTGGTCAGGGAAATTACTGTGGACACAAAACCTTGAAATTGTGCCTCTGAAACTGAACATCTCCGAGCTTCAGTTTCCTCATCTATTAAATGGCAAGTCTCCTTGGGTTGCAAAGAGGACTGAATGTATTTCAAGTATCTGCAAATCTAAAACAGTCTTCAGATAAAGAAAAGCAATAATAGCCATGTAGTATATGAAAACAGGAGCAAATGGGGCTTCTCAGCTGGCCCTAGTGGTAAAGAGCCTTCCTGTCAATGCAGAAGACCCAAGAGATGTGGGTTCCATCCCTGGGTTGGGAAGATCCCCTGGAGAAGGAAATGGCAACCCACTCCAGTATGCTTGCCTGGAGAACCCCATGGACAGAGGAGCACAACAGGCTGCAGTTCATGGGGGTCACAAAAAGTCCAACACAGCTGAAGAGATTTAGCTCCTATGGACTAGGAAACACGCTCCAGGTGTTTGGAGAAGGGAAATGACACGGAGTTAATAGGGAGTTTATGCAAGTTTTCTGGAAAGGTCAGAATTTGAGCTCATTCCAGAGTGATAGCCTAAGAAATACTGCCATGTGATTGGATATATTGATACCTGCCTAGCACCTAGTCCTCTGCATGGCTGATTCTTCAAACAGTGCTGGCTACATAAGTGAGCAGATAGGAACAGTGTGCTGTTTAGACAAGTTAAGCGTTTCCATCAGGTTATAATGATTTTAGATGGAGACTCTTGCTAATGTCTGGACAAAAATCACCCTTGGGGCATCCATTCAGTAGGGTGAAGGGCGTGTTACTTTATCCTGCAAATTTTAGTATTTTTCTCCCCTCAATCAAGTCGTTTCCTTTCTCTCTTACTATTATGTTCCCAACAGGGCTAAGAATATTTATCTGAGAACTTGGAAAAATACTGCTCACCCAAATAAGCAGAAATAAACACCATCTTTTGAAGTTATAGTCAATATTGACTCTTTATAAAATAAAGGAGTCACTTAGAAAAATTTCAATCTTGATACATTTTTTCCTTAATTAGAAACATCCTTACCTACTAAGGTATTAAATATCCTTTCCCGTGGCACAAATCCATATATTGCCTCCAGCCAACATTTGATACTCCGTCGTTTTTCCTCCAATCTTATCAAACAATTTTTAGCTTAAGATTTCGTTTACAACAGAAAAGAGCCTACTTAAATGTCATGTGTTCCTACATTAAGGGGACAAAGTTCTTCGTTGCTTTGTTGAGTGGAACGTTTCAATGAATCATTTGCATCCACCGGGAGCAGCTATGGTCTCCATTTCCTCTAGAAGACGGGGAGCCACAAGCCACTTTTAGCCACGGTTCAGGAAAACGCGGGCACACATCAGTCCAGTCCAGGGCCAGCCGCCTCTTCGGGAGAGGACGTCGGCGGCCGGCGCCTCGCCTGATCGCTCCAGTCTCCCCAGCAGCCGAGGGAGTAGACACATGCGCACGATCGGTCTCTTTGTGTGCACCGGGAAGGGCTCGGCGTCGATTTTATACTTCCTAACGGGGCGCAGACCGGGCACGCGAGCGTGTGCGGCAGGAATCAAGTCGCCTTGTAAACGCGGCCCCCGAAACAAACGATTGTCTCGCCCCCCTCCTCGGCCTATCTTCCCGGGAAGCATACCCTCCCCCCCACCTCCGCCACGGGGTCCCCGGGGTCCAGCCCGGGGCGTGGAGAGCCAGAGCCGGGGGTAGAACCCCGCGCCCGGGGAGAGCGCGGCGGGCCCCGGCTGCCGGGGTGGGAGCGGGGCGCGGGGCGGCGGGAGGAGCGCGGCGCCCGAGCCGCGAGTGATGAAGCGCGTCTGGCGAGCGTCTCCGGGCCCCGCCGCCGCGCGGGCCGCGGGGAGGGAGGCGCGCGGGCGAGTCGGCCCGCCCCCCCGGCCGGCCCCTCCCCGGCGCGGGTGCGCTCCGGCCGGCGCCGCGCCGCCGAGGGAGCCGCCGGCCCGAGGGTGCTGGCCGGGGGCGGCGGCGGCGGCGCGCGGCGGGGGCGGAGGTGAGGACCGGGACGCGGAGGGCGCGCGCGGCTCGCGGCGCCGGGCCGCCTTCGCTCCCCGCCCGCGGTCGCCCCGCCACCCCACCCGCGTCCCCGGCGGCGGGAGCTCGGGGGCGGCCGGCTGCATGCGAGACCTGCGCGGACCCCGCGGCGGACGGCGGCGGCTCTCGACCCGGGGAAGCCGAGCGCACCGACCATGGCCTCCAACTTTAACGACATAGTCAAGCAGGGCTACGTGAAAATCCGCAGCAGGAAGCTGGGGGTGAGTCGCCCGCGCGGCTTTCTCGTCCCCGGCGCCCGTTTGGCGCGGCTGGCGGTGGGGGGCGGGGAGAGGTGACCCACGCGGGGACGGAGGCGGACAGGGACCCGGCTCCCCTGCGCACGGCCCGCTTGTTGCTCGGCCGGGCTGGGGGCCCGCACCTGCCTCGGGGGGCGCGGGGTGGGGGGCTCGGAGATGGGGCGAGGGCGCCGGTAGCACCCGGATCCGCATCCTCCGGTGCGCGGCGCTGGTTCAGACCCAGACTGAGAAGTCGCCTGGACGAAAGGATGATCAGTTCCGAGATGGATGCACCCCGGGCGGGGGGTTACACTCAGAGCATCCACAGGGCTCTGATCTCGGGAAGTGTGCGCCTTCGGGGTACAGCTGTTCGGTGTGCAGGGCGTGGACACACGCTCCTGTGAGTGTGTATCCAGAATCGTCACCGTTTCCCAGTCCCCGCTGCCCCAGCCCATTTCCAATTTCTCTTTCGATGCCTGGCTAGCGCCCCGCGGCCCTGCGGGGCGAGCCGGCGAGTTTTGCGGCTGCCCTCGGGCAGGCTCCCCGGCTCGCGGTGCGCCGGGACAGGTGGACCTGCGCCCGGGTGTGCGCGCCAGGTGTGTGTTCACGGCCGCTGACCCCGGAGCCTCGGCAGCCGAAAAGTTTCTGGAGGCCCACTCACGGTCTTTTGAAAGATGCTCTGCCCGATTTGGGAGAGCGACAGTGTAGACCCTTGAGGGTTGTAAAAACTTCACTAGTGACCGGAGGAGGAGGTAAGAGGAACGCGTAGATGGTGGTAGAGGACCGGGATGTGGACTGGAGGGAGCCGGAGGCGGGGGTGGGGGTGGGGGTCACCGGGGCCGAGCACTGCCCCGACTGGGCGGACTTGGGGGTGTGGGTGCGGAGCGGCGGGGTCGGAGCGCCGGGAGGGGGTCCCTTGGGGGAGCGCGACGTGGAGTTGAGCACGTGACACCCACCGGGCCGGGCCGGTCCAGGGCGCGAGGGACGCTCCATGTGCGGAGGGCAGGGTGCCCGTTTTGCGGATTCCCTGGATGTCTCTCCGCCTCACTCTTCTCCGAGTTCCAGTTCTGCGGAGCTCCGGGATCCTGGGGCCACGCGGCCTTGACCGAGAACATTCCTTGCTTTCTTTGCTGAAGGGATGAGCACTCTTAACTTGGAGAGGGAGGGAGAACTTCGTTTATTTTCTCATTAAAAGAAAAGGAAGGAAGGGGACGGAAAGGAAAGGAAAAAGGAGAAGGTAAATGCTAGATATTTAATATATCGTTGGAAAACTAAGGTAGGGCAGAGTCCCTAAAAGAAGGATCGCCCGCACCCAGGAGCCGCTGCCTGGCCGGCTGGTGGGCGCAGATGCCGGGCCGGAGGAAGGGGCCAGGCTGACTTGCCTGTGGGTGCTGCCCCTGCTGGCTTCACTTTGGAGATGGGGGCGGTAACCCAAGGACACACGGGACCCCTTCTCGAGCCCCGGCAGATTCGTCCAAGAGGGGAGCACAGAGCAGGTTGATGACCCTTCCCCCCCCTCCCCCGCAAGCCTGGCGCCCCAGCCGGCGGGAGAGGGCGGGCGCCCTGGGCCACGTTTCGGGGCTCCTCTGGCTAGAGGAGCGCGCCTCGTTCTTTCCCGGAGAGGCAGGGAAGAACCCCCCGGGAAAAGCTGCGCGCGGCCGGGACACGGTACTTCCATGTGTGGCCCCCGGAGCCATCAGCCGATACAGGAGGTGCGGAGCTAGAGCGTGGGGCTGGGACGGGAGAGAAGGGTTTCAGGAACTTGACCTTTGACGCCCTTTGCTCTCCCACAGGGCGCCTGCTCAGCACTCTGGCCCCTCTCCTTGAATTTTCCATTGTCTGACACCTCACACGCTATAAGCTGATGGGTGATTTCAGCCCCCTCGGGGAGACGGCGTCTGGTTGCACAGTTACCCTGTATGTGAAAATCAGAATAAGGAGCAGAGCGCTGAGAAACCCCCTCCTTGCGCACTTGGCCTTGGAGTCTGTAGGATTCCTCCCCCGTCAGAACTTTCCAGGATTTCCTACAATTAAAACCGAATTTGCTACTTAATTATAAGATAGGATCCAGGGGAAGGGTACCGAACGCTTCTTGGGTAACTATGACATTTGCAGCCTTTGAAATGTCCTCTTAGATCACCAGACACAGCTTCCCCGCTAAAGATGGGTGCCAATGTTCATTTCCTTTCCAAAGCCTCTCTTTCCATACTCACTGCTAGAACCATGCATGTGTAAAGGACCCAGGAAACAGTAAAAGCATGTTTATGTTCAGAGGACTTGCTTTTGTGTTCCATTTCTGCTTGAGAAATACGAACTTCAGAGGTTGGTGTTGAAACAGTTTTGCTTGGTTTTAATAGTAAATCAAAATATTAAGCTACATTAGCCTTGACTGTTTTGGAAAATATTACTTAAACTTTAGAAACTTTTCTATTCAGAATATGCTAGTATTCAAAAGAGGGAGTTCAAATGACAGAATGTGATTCTGTAAAGCTTAGTAAGTTTTAAATGGGTCCCTTAAGATAGTTAAAACAGTAAGTGAATATTGTGCGCCTCAAAAATGAAAATGTATAGTCATACCCTAAATCAGAGATATAGGAATTATCTAAGCATTCATTTTCATAGTTAATAACACATATTCCTAATTTTATGGACTCAGAACTATGAGCTTTTGTAAGCAAAATATTTTTAACTCAGCAGATACATCATAGTTCTTTGACGGGTTAAGTTTCAAAATAGAAATCTAATTAAATATGCACAGATATTTGATTTACTATGGGTAGAAGACATGCTTTCAGGAAACAAGTTTTATAGTATTCTAAGGGGAGGGAGAAGGGCTAGGTATGAGGCTAATCCTATCAGAGATAAAAAGGATGACATGCAAATATATTTTGAGATAAAATGTTTAATATGCCCTTCACTCTTAGTGCTTATTGTTATGCTGAATGAGGGCAGAAAAGCACTTCCTGCCCTCTACCTCCTGGGGCAACTTTTCCAGAAGTGCTTCCGGGTCAGGTCAGTGTCTGAAAGGGCCCCTGCCCTGTGTCTTTTAATAGAAACTAGTGCTACCTGTTGTGGATCAAGTGGTAAATGTTAAACATTTTTTTGTTTGCTTTGAAATTTGTCGCCACTCAATCAGTTTTTCTTCCATTTAGGAAAATAATTTTGTGAAGAAAATAGAATCATTTTCCTGAATTTTACTTTTGCCCTTTAAAAATATGCTTGTTAAATCACTGTATCTTTAAAAGTGTTATTAAAAATATAATGACATGACTCATAAAGAATCATTTCTTTAAATTCTGTATTATTTTTCATTGTAATACATTACTGTTTCTATAATATATTTTCATGTTGCAGGATTTAAAAGCCTTTACAGTAGTTTAGTTCTTCTCACTGTGTTATCTGTTGCATGATTAATGTTATAATTCACGGGATACCACGGTGGCCAGTATTTTCTTTTTAAAGAAAAGAGTACTTAAAAACTCTAATAAAAATAAACAAAGCAAATGCATGTTGGTCAGTTTTGTTTATTTCTTAGCCTTGATTATCTGTTTTTCTTCTGACCTCTAACAGGTTAAGTTTAATCAACAAGGCATACATTACAAAATACCCAAGCTGTTCTTGGTTTGCAGATAGAACACCATCACTGAAACTTAGTCACTTTATACTTAGCCTATTGACTCTAAAAATATAGCAGCAGTAAATGCAGCTTAGTGGAATGACATCACATCATTACCATCACTGTCGTCAGCGCACAGGTTCCAGACTGCAAACAGGCTACCATGATTCGGAAACTTGACTACCTCTAGGCTCTCACGTCGTTGTTCTCAAGGAATTTTATTCAAATACATCAACGTGTGTATTCACAGGCGGGTGTTCACAGATAGTATTTTAGTAGCTTTTTTCTAGTTCGTAGTAGTCAGGTGAGAGCTTGGCTTGGTACGTGTGGGAATTGAAGGAGGGTCTCAGGATAGGGTGGTATTACACATTCAACAAATGGTTAAATAATTATGCAGCACCTACTGTTTGTCAGGTTGTATACACTGGGTATGTGTGTGTGAATATTCTTTAGAGTCAGGTCGTATTAAGTCAGGGTTATTATTAACAGTAAGTGGGGCTTCCCAGGTGGCGCTAGTGGTGAAGAACCCACCTACCAATGCAGGAGATGTATAGTGACATGGGTTTGATCCCTGGGTGGGGAAGATCCCCTGGAGGCGGGCATGGCAACTCACTCCAGTATTCTTGCCTGGGAAATCCCATGGACAGAGGAGCCTGGGGGGCTACAGTTCATGGGGGCGCAGAGAGTTGAACCCGACTGGAGTGACCTAGCACAGCACAGCATCTTCTCCATGACCACTCCTCATGGTGCATTAGGGCAGGGGTATAGCAAGCCCCCTACGTAAGAACGAGGTCCATTCCGACAGTGCTGGTAAGTCCAGTTTGTTCCTAAGTTCAACAAAGTTAGCCTCGATACCCAACCAATATAATCGGCTATATACTACTGTGTGGTGATAGTTTATAATACTTTTCATACAAATAATACATAAAAAACACACAAAAGAGAAACCATTTTTGACCTTACAGTACAGTATCTTGAAAAGTACAGTAGTTCAACAACTGTCACACAGGGGCACACTGGCGTCTTTGAAAGTTTGCAACTTTGAAGGTTCACATGTAGGGGACTTACGGTAATCACTGTGTCCCCACCTGGCCGGAGAGGGAGCAGGTGAAAGTGGGGCAGGCTTCTGGAGTGTCTGATGAGCAGCGGCTTGATGGGCTCATCATCTGTTGAGGCTTTCTCTTCTGCATAGTCTCCGTTTGCTAGAACAACCAATCATGGATTCGTCTGTCCCTTGCCCTCTTTCCCTCCTGGATTAAAACCTCAAGACACCCCCATGCCTTGTCTGATGATTATTTGTCTGCTTCTTGTAAACTCTTCTGAGCGTTCCTGCCCTTTTACAAACAGCTTTTACCTGATGATGGAAGAGAGTAGGTTTTCATGAGAGATGTTTCCTGAAAATTTATCCCTTTATAGAATCTCCACAAATGGGAACTTTCGTGTGTGCATTTGCATATTTTTGGTCCCTAGAGCATTTAAAAATTTTTCTGGTCTCCCGTATCTCTAGAAACTGTTTTGTGAAAAGAGATTATGTCATGTATGAAATGCATTACCAGTTTGCCAAGGATTACATATAATAAATATATTTAATATAAGATATAGGCATAATAATTTTGACCACTCAACAGTTTGAAAGAACTTTCAGGATCATTACCACAGGTATGAGTTCTCAATCTAAGGATTTAAGACGTGGAAGTTGTATTGGGTACCTTTAAATCCTTACTCATTTGTGAATATTGTATATGCTAGACATTTTGCTTTCTGAAGTGGATCTGTTATATACATGATGATTTATTATTTATCTCATTCTCATTAAATATGGATTTAGAAGGTATAAAATTCTAATTATTTCAGCTCTGTATTTTTTGTTAGAGTATAATTGCTTTACATTGTTGTGTTATTTTTTGCTATACACTGAAGTGAGTCAGCTATATGTATACCTATATCTCCTCCCTTCTCCCTCCCCTCTAGTTCTACCCATCTAGGTCATCACAGAGCACAGAGCCGAACTCTCTGTGTAATATTCAGGTTTTTATTCATGGTGACTGTTATGTATGTGTTTAATGTTAGGTGTACATGCCGCTTATTTCTCTCTCTGTCTATAAGTCTCACTTGTTCTTAGAATTTTAGAGTAGAAATAGTCTTGTATACCATCTATTCAGTTTCTGTATATTAATTTGTTTGTAGCCATATGTGTATATGACATTTTAGCTATCCTAAGAAACTCTATTATCTGCATTAGTGAGATTTTTTTTTTTCCTTTTTGAAACATTCCTACCTATGCATATGGGCATGACTAAGTTTTTTTTTGTTTGTTTTTGTTTTTCATTTTCAAACCTTAAAGCCAAAAAGCAAAGAAAATAAAAGTAAGCCTATCTGTAAAAACCAAATGAAAACATTTTGCTGAATTTTAATATGAAATGATTATGCCCATGCAATACCTGGGGGAAGTCATTAAATCAGGGGTGAGATATGAGAGTTCACATCTCATCTTTTGTATTGATAGGTTTATGTGTGACTGCTGGCAAAGTGAAAGTGAAGTTGTTCAGTCATGCCTAACTCTGCGACCCTGTGGACTGTAGCGTACCAGGCTCCTCCATCCATGGGATTCTCCAGGCAAGAACACAGGAGTGGGTTGCCATTTCCTTCTCCAGGAGTTCTTCCCGACTTAGGTATCGAACCCCGATCTCCTGCATTGCAGGCATACGCTTTACCCTCTGAGCCACCAGGGGAGGTCTGACTGCTGGCAAGGTGAACTTTAAAAGATGGTGCCCCCTCAGATACCAAAGATTATGCTCAGCACTCAGGGAGATCTTGCAGATGACCAAAGTAAATTGTACGTAGGGTAACCAAACAGTGGTCACCATCTCTATAAGTTTTAGATTCCCAGTTTCCTTAAGAGTATTTCAGAGGTGCTCTGTAAAGGTTGACATCGTGGATGAGTATAAAATAATGTAAAAGAATAGTTTAATCTGAAGTCTATGTATTTGAAATAGTGGCCATTGTTTTGAAGTATTTTTATTCTAACGTCTTGTTCCAGTTGGATCATAATAAGCCATATGAGTTGGAGAAGGAAATGGCAACCCACACCAGTATTCTTGCCTGGAAAATTTCCACGGACAGAGGAACCTGGCAGGCTACGTACAGTCCATGGGGTTGCCCAGGGTCAGACATGACTGGGTGATTGAGCACACAAACTTATTGCATTGATCAGATCACAATATATGCATATGAAATCATTATGATGTACACCTTAAACTTATACAATACTATATGTCAATTATATCTCAGTAAAGCTAGAAAAACTGCTGTGTAGTAAGAGGATCTATGCCACAATAAGGAGTCTCTATACTGGTATTTCTCCAGTCCACTTTGAATGTCCATGATTTCATTTCCATTGCACCATCTAAAACCCAGATGATCTCTGGGTCAAAACCCAAAATTTCAAAAATTGACAGTGTTCTGGTAGAATTTAAAATTCTTTAAAAATATTTAAATCTGTTTATTTTATCATTACCTTTATTTATGAAAAATAGTCTTTTATTTAAGGTTGTTATACAAAAGCTTATGTTTGAAATAACCTGGTGGAAAGTGAGTTTATTTGAAGAAAAACACAACTAAAAAATAATACACATTTACTGAGATCTGGCAAATCAAGGGGTGACACAGTTATTCAGCAAGAGGTACCCAATGTCTTTAACATCAGACAGCACTGAAATATACTGTGAACGCTAAGAGGCTGGGGTCAGTTATTTGTTTATTTTTGTAGCCAGCTGCTTTTAAGTGGCAGGAATTGAACTATGCATACTTAAATGATGTTCCTTTTCTTTTCTTAGTTTCTTTATTTTTTAAAATTGACTATATGTCATTCTCACTTATATTTGTAAATGTTTAAATATATGATGTATTACATGTGTAAACATGTATAGTTATTTTTCTCTTGATTATTTTGTAAATATGAAATACATTTTCTGACCATTAACTAACCTTTAAAATATGCATGTGTATATGTCTGTGAATGTACGTATGTACACATACTTAAATACATGCATATATATGTTGTTTATTAAGTAGAATATGTATATATTTCCAAATGAGTTGTTAGCCCTCATTCGTGCTGAATTGTTATTTTCCCTAACAATGTAAAGGCACCTAGCCCTACTCCAGGAGAATAAAATGTTCATAAAATGTCTTATATTTATTATATAAATTGTACATCTTCACATTATACTTTTATTTGGAAAAGTGTTTGGTATTAGTTTAAAATTGAATTTTAATGTATCTTTTAAAAATTACAACTTTTAAAGGGTGGCAGCCAGTAAAAGAAAATTCTATATCTCTGTCTATATAAGTCTGGTAAAACTTTTCACATGTTATTCAAGAAAAAGAATGAAAACATACTTTTGACATATTTGAACTTGCCTAGAAAGCTATGCCTTTCATTTAACCTACTAGGAAAAAGGAATTATATCTCTCAGTGCTTTAAGGACCCTTGGGACTGTGCTGTAGAAAGGACCCATGTCATTTTACCGATGCTTTTATCAACCTCATTACACTTTGGAATCTTTAAGTATTACCTTTGTAACTGTCTGAACCACCAGGGAAGCCCCCAAAAGTGTTAGTTGCTCAGTCATGTCCAATTCTTTGTGACTCCATGGATTATAGCCTGCTAGGCTCCTCTGTCCATGGGATTCTCCAGGCAAGAATACTTGCTTGGGTAGCCATTCCCTTCTCCAGGGGACCTTCCCGACCCAGGGATTGAATCTAGGTCTCTTGCATTGCAGACAGATTCTTTACCATCTGAACCACCAGTTCAGTTCAGTTCAGACGCTCAGTTGTGTCTGACTCTTTGTGACCCCATGGATTGCAGCACGCCAGGCCTCCCTGTCCATCACCAACTCCCGGGTTTAACCAAACTCATGTCCATTGAGTTGGTGATGCCATCCAACCATCTCATCCTGTCTTCCCCTTCTCTTCCCACCCTCAATCTTTCCCAGCATCAGGATCTTTTCCAATGAGTCAGTTCTTCGCATCAGGTGGCCAAAGTATTGGAGTTTCAGCTTCAGCATCAGTCCTTCCAATGAATATTCAGAACTGATTTCCTATAGGATGGACTGGTTGAACCTCCTTGCTGTCTAAGGAACTCTCAGGAGTCTTTTCCAACACTGCATTTCAAAAGCATCAATTCTTCGGTGCTCAGCTTTCTTTACAGTCCTACTCTCACATCCATACATGACTACTGGAAAAACCATAGCTTTGACTAGATCGACCTTTCAGGAGAGCCTCAAATAAAAGTACATCCAGGTACAAATCATAGTGTATAACTTTAAGGTACCAAATTTAAGTATAAGTATGAAATGTACTCTTCTGTACATTTAGAACGTAGCAACTGTTTACAACTCCAAAGGCTGCTTAACACATATACTGTTGCTCCTGATACTTTGCACAGTTCTGTACATTACTTAGCCCTTGATTTAAAAAATGGTTCTCAATATTTGTGAGGGACTGCATATTGGCGTCCCCAGGATGGGTATGGAACATTGAGGTAAAGGACCAGACTAAAGAGGCTTGCAGTATCCTGAGGATCTGGAAAGTCACTTATGTGTTTACAAGAAAGGTTAAACGTTCATTCTCAAATTAGCAACATCCACGAATCTTGGGTGTGTAAAAAGAATTGCAGTCAAGTAGGACTTTTGGCAAGGAGACCAAATAGGAGTGAGTTTTAGTGTCTTGGAAAAACACTAGTAATTCTAGTGACTAGCTCTGATTAAGAATCACTGACATAGAAGTATTTTTTCTCCTCAGCATGGAGAAGAACCAGTTCTTCAACTTACTGTTGTTTGCATTGAGAAGTCAGCCATCAGTCATAGTTACCTTTTGAGAAGGGTTGGTCTTTTTTCTTCTGGCCACTTGTAACTTTCTTTTTTCCTGGTTTTCGGGGGTTTGCTGTGAAATGTGGAGGTGCAGTGTTTATTCTGTTCATTATTTGGGGATGTATAGTGTTGCTTATTCCATAGCTTGATATCTTCCTGCAGCTCTGAAAGATGATCTACCATTACTCTTTCACACATTAATTCTGTCCGTTCTTTCTCCTTCATCGCTCACATGTTAAATCGTTTGTACCACACATCCTGTGCCTTTTGGTTTTTTCCTTCTTTTTCCATAGTTTTGTGTCTCAGAGATTCAAGATAGATGTTTACTACAGACAGTCCTTCCAGTTCACTATTTTCTATTCAACTGTGAAAACTGTGGTTTTTACCTGGTTCTCTAGCCTGCTGTTCCTGATTTGAGGTAATAAAATATTAAATAAATGTTTTCCCATCTGAATCAGCCAGTGTCAGCTTTGATCACAACTAGTAGCAACTAAGACACCCAGCAGATAAGACAGCATTATTGGAAGTGATGCAGTTAAATTTTAAAATATACTTAAATCCAATATATGCTAAATATATTCTAAAGTAACTAATTTTTAGAGCATTGATGATTAAGTAATTGTCCTTAGCAATATGTAGATGCTAGAATTCGTTTTCTGCTGTAGTCACTCCTAGCGTGGGCATTTAGAGCATATTTAGTGAATTACTCTGTTCATCCATGGAGAAGTTTAGGAGCTTTGATGGATGCATACATTTAGACCATATAATTAAGAAAAAGGTTTTTATAATATACCCAACAAATTTTTGACAAAGATATAAAAGCAATTTAATGAAGAAAGGATATCTTTCAAACAAATATGCTGGGAAAAATTGGACATCCATAGGCAAAAAAATGAATCTCAACATAAACCTCACACCTTATAGCTCAAAACAGATTACTGATTAAAGTGTAAAAAGTAAAATTATGAAATTTGTAACAAAACATAAAAGAACTTTGGGAACTAGGACTGGGCAAAGAGTCCTTAGACTTGACACGAAAGTGTGACTCTTAAAAGGAAAGCTTGATAAATTAATTCCATCAAAATTAAAAAACTTTTGTTTTATGAAAGAGCCTGTTTAGAGAATTTTAAAAAGCTATGGGGGGGGGATTATTTACAAACTACATGTCTCTAACAGATAACATGAATAAAAAACTCTTAAAACTGTAAGTTAAATTTAAAAAACAACAGTTCAATTAGGAAATGGGCAAAAAACCTGAACTGATATTTCGCAAAAGTTGATAAACACATGAACAGATGTCAACATTAGCCATTAGTGAAATGCAGATTAAAAGCATCATGAGTTATCAGTAAATACCTATTGGAAAGGCTAAAATGGAAAACAGTGACAACACCAAATACCAGCAGGAGACAGAAAAAACCTGAATCACTCATACACTGCTGTTGCGGATGTGATTTTGTTCAGACGCTCTTGAAACAATGTGGCAGTTTTTTAAACTATGCAAGGGCCATACTGCCATCAGCAGTACCATTGGTAACCTGTCCCAGGGAAATGAAGACTTTTGTTCACATGCGAACCATACAAATGTTCATAGCAGCTTTGTTTTAAATATCCCCGAACTGAAAACAAGCCAGATATCCATCACTGGATAAATGGTTAAACTAGGACATCCTCATCATGTAATACTACTAACCGATAAAAAAGATTAAACACTTGTTACCACCTAAAGATGAATCTTGAGAGAATTATATTGAGTGGAAAAAAAAAAATCCCCAAAGGTTATACACTCTGTGATTTCATTTGTGTAACATCCATATGTCTTCTTCAGAAAATATCTGTTTAAGTCCTTTGCCCATTTCTAACAGTGTTGTTAGGTTTTATTTTGGATGTTAACCCCTTATCAGATAAATGATTGGGAAATATTTTCTCCCATTTCATAGTTTGCTTTTTTATTTTGTTGACGGTTTCTTTTGCTGTGCAGAAGCTTGTTTAGTTTGAAACAGACTTCCTCTCTTTCTTTGAATTGTGAAAAATACAAATGTTGACTATCTTGCAGTTGCAAGTGAGTGTTCTCTGTGAAGGAGGCTTATATGAGCTAGGTTTGCCCACAGGACACCTTAATTACTAGGAGCCAAGCGGCTTGAATACTCCTTTGACTGTGGGAGCAAACAGCAATGAAAACTTCCCTGCCTTTGCTTCTGAACTCGAAGTGAGCCACCTTGTCCAAATTTTAGAACATGCCATTACTTAGAAGAAGATAAAGGTCAGCAACAATTTCAATGGAATTTCTTTTTATATCTCCAGTAAGAGACCACTTGGCTACATTCCCATCCAAAAAGTGCTATTAGCTATTTTGATTCCCAAGATAATACCTCATTGCAGCTCCTTTTTAAATGATAATAAAACTGCCCAGAATACAAAGTAAATGAAGTCCCAAATAAAGCATCTAGGAATAGTTTCAGTTATTATGCTGTCTGATGACAGGTTAATTTCAGTAGCTGGGTAAGACGTGAAGGGGGAACTGTAAGATTACTTTTGAAAAATAGTATGACACCTGAAGCATATGGCTCTCTACAACTCATTTCAGATTCAGAATCAGTGGTGAAGGAAATAATCATTTTTCTATGTAATTAGAATCTGTAACCTATTTGGTACATTTTTCAATTAAAAATATCAAGATTATTTTAAAATATATATTAATGAAGGATATGTTAATATGAAATATATCAAGATGAAGTGGTAAAAAGAAGGAAAAGAAAAAATTGCATCAATGCCTCCAAGTCAGGAGACCATTATGTCTACTACTGTGGGCAAGAATCCCTTAGAAGAAGTAGAGTGGCCCTCACAGTCAACAGAAGAGTCCGAAATGCAGTCTGAAATGCAATCTCAAAAATGACAGAATGATCTCTGTTCATTTCTAAGGCAAACCATTCAACATCACAGTAATCCAAGTCTGTGCCATAGCCACTAATGCTGAAGAAGCTGAAGTCCAACAGTTCTGTGAAGACCTCCAAGACCTTCTAGAGCTAACACCAAAAAAAAAAAAAAAATTATGTCCTTTTCATCATAGGGGACTGGCATGCTGAAGTAGGAAGTATGGGGTCACAAAGAGTCAGACACAACTTAGTGACGGAACAACCTGCAAGTCTAGTAGTGGTCTCTGCTCTGCGGCGTTCTGAAATGAGGAAGACCCAGTGTCAGGCCAGCCTGGCCTGGCACAAAGACGGGCCGTCAATACATCTTTGTTAAATTTTTAGATAAGTTTATTTTCAGAACTGCACTACCAGGGTTTTGATTGACACAAAAGTAGTATTGGCATTGCTGTCTTGGAGGCACTTTGTAATTTTCCTCTTCATAATTAGCCTTAGGAATATCAATTGAATTGCAATACAAAGGCTGTAGGAGGCAATATATCAGCTAGCATATGCCTTCCATCTTACCTAATGGGGTCACAAAGAGTCGGACATGACTGAGCAACTGAACTGAACTGACTGAAAAGATGTTACCCAGTACTTCATTTTTTTCTGGAATATTTTTTAACTTCATCTAAAGACCCTTTCTTGGTGGCTCAGATGGTAAAGCATCTGCCTACAATGCGGGAGACCTGGGTTTGATCCCTGGGCCGAGAAGATCCCCTGGAGAAGGAAATGGCTTCCAGAAGGAAAGATGCTTCCTAGATGAAAAACAATTTCACCCACTCCAGTACTCTTGCCTGGAAAATCCCATGGACAGAGGAGCCTGGTAGGCTACAGTGCATGGGGTCGCAAAGAGTCGGACACGACTGAGTGACTTCACTTTCACTTTAAAGACCCTTTCTGAAAATTCTTTTGAGAAAGCACTAAAATTTAGCTTCTCCAAAGACACACCATGTAACAAAACACCCCAAAGTGCATTTGTTTTTTGAAGAGGATAAGTTTTGTTTAAAGGCTACCAAAATTTAAAATTCAATTCTACAACATCATATATATTTCTTATATTGTGCTGTATTATTTGTTTCAGTTGCTATTTTGACTATGCTTTATGTGTATATTGATTTTTAATATTGGTTGTGAAATTTCAAATAGTTATATGAGTTAGAACCTTGTTATAACTTTTTGAGCAAGAGGAATTTTCCATTAAGAATCATACCAACAACTTGTATTTTTATAGCATTTTACATTTTAAAACATGCTTTTGTGTTTGGTCCCCCTTTAAAATAGCACATTCAACAGCAATGAAACAAGTATACTATCAAGGGTGAAACAGATCACCAGCCCAGGTCGGATGCATGAGACAAGTGCTCAGGGCTGGTGCACTGGGAAGACCCAGAGAGATGGGATGGAGAGGGAGGTGGGAGGGGGGATCGGGATAGGGAACACATGTAAATCCATGGCTGATTCATGTCAATATATGGCAGAAACCACTACAATATTGTAAAGTAATTAGCCTCCAACTAATAAAAATAAATGGAAAAAAATAATAAAATAGCACATTCTTCACTGGGCAGATCAGATATCATCTTTATTCTCTACAGGAAGGTTTTAAGTGAGGTAAGATAAACCACCATGTGTCCAAAAGTGTCATTCTTTTACAGTCATTTCTAGTTTCTTCTCAGAATATCAGTGCCAACCACTGCATACATTTTGAAGACAATGCATTTCACTCTCACCCCAGTAGAGGCTCTCCTCTGGTGTGGCATCCTTGATTAGGACATGGTATGAGTTTTTTCTTTGGACTTTCCTGGTTGCTTGGTGGTAAAGAAACCACTTGCCAGTGCCGGAGACATGGAAAGATCCCTTGGAGGAGGAAATGGCAACCCACTCCAGCATGCTTGCCTGGGAAATGCCTTGGACAGAGGGAGCTGGCGGGCTGCAGTCCACTGGGGTAACAAAGAGTCAGAACACGACTGAACGAATGATACTTTTTCTTTATGACCTATACAAATTATGAAACTCCTGTTTTGTGTACATTTCTTTCAGAGTAGATGAGAGCCATTCAACGTCTCTGTTCCAATACTTTGTCTCCACCGTGTCTGACTCCTAATCTCAAAGGTTATGTCTCCAGGAGGTCCTCAGATCTCATTACCACTTTCCTTGAGCTGCATGTAATCTTCCAGCCTTGAAAGCTTGGTGTGTGCATCACTTTAAATGTGTTGGAGAATTATGAAATTTTCTCCCTTGTCTTTATTGTTAAGTGTGGCTCAGCTGGTAAAGAGTCTCCCCGTGATGCGGGAGACTTGGGTTCAATCCTTGGGTTGGGAAGATCCCCTGAGGAAGGGAATGGCAACCCACTCCAGTACTCTGGCCTGGAGAATCCCATGGACTGCATGTAGTCCATGGAGTCACAAAGAGTCGAACATGACTAAGCAACTTTCACACTGTTTATTGTTAAACATGAAGACCGTTATAAAAAATAGTCCTATACACAGACGCGTCATTCTGAAATAGGTCTTCTTCCGTTTCCTTGATGTTCGCTTTTCTGACATGTCACTTTATGACTTAGTGAAACTGATGGATCCCCTCTTCCAGCAATGACTACATTCCTTTGGTCCCTGAAACAACGCTCCACAAACCTCTGCTTGAGGAAATCTCATTATTTCAGGTTTTCACAAGACTTAAGCCTCAGTTCAAGAGTTCCAGGCTTCGAGCATTAGCACAGGGTCATGGAGAGGACAAGCTCTGGAAGGACCTCTTGTTGAGTCCACTGACTTCCCAACTCTCTATCTCATCTGTAAATTGATTGTCACGTGCCAAAGACAATTCTATAGGGCTACTGTTAGCTGTAAATAAGATAAAATATTCAAAGTGCAGGCACGCAATAGACTGCACACCATTTAACGTATTGACATTAATGTTCTAAATAACAAGCACTGACTTGACTAGCCACAATGAAGACATATCATCATTTTGGAGTATTTAATACATTTCACCTCTTTGGGACAGCACTTCTTTCTTGGCTTTCGGTAACACACTTCACTGGATTTTATATTTGATACACGTGGGAATGTGGCAGGATTTTAATCCAGAGCAATTGCTTGATGAAGGTGTTTTAGACATTTTAGTCTGGCAGAGTGACGCACGTGGACTGATGTGAGTGAAGGCGTGGTAACCAGAGTGAAGCGTGCAGGCTGATCACACCTTGGCTGCACCTGCATCGGGCGGCCCTGCTTCCTTACTGGGGTGCTGAGCCTCCTGGACTTTGATGGCGAGCTCTTCTCTGTCATTCCATGTTTGTATGTTTTTTCTTTCCAACTGTCCGATTTGTTTCAGCTAATAGAAGCACAGGTAGTATCACCCAGAAAGCCCTCCACTCTGGACTTGCCATTACATAGACCTTACCGACTTCCAGCCATAACTGCACCTGCTCAGACCTGCTGTCACGTCCGTGTGGAAGGCGAGGTTGCCCCAAACTGGTGCCTCCCTCTGCTTTTTTGGCCACATCTTCATCTTTCACTGGTTTTTGCTCCTCCCCCCACCCTCCCAGCACCCACCATTGAAAGATGTCTCTCAATCATCTGTTTCTTTTTTTTTTTTCAGTTTTAAACTTTTTTTTAATGATCCGTACAAAGTACATAAACTAATTTTCAAGGGGAAATCATCTGTTTCTTAAACTCAACCTATTCTTAGAATCCTTATTTAGTCCTGAGCCCTACAGTTTTTGGCTTCCCAGGTAGTGCGAGTGGTAAAGAACCTGCTTGCCAATGCAGGAGACATAAGAGATGTGGGTTCGAGCCCTGGGTCAGGAAGATGCCCTGGAAGAGGAAACGGCAAGCCACTCCAATATTCTTGCCTGGAGAATCCCACAGACAGAGGAGCCTGCTACAGTCCGTAGGGTCTCAAAGAGTCAGAAATGATAGAAGCGACTTAGCATGCACTACAGTTTTATTCGTACTTCTCAAAAGATTTCATCTAAAGTAGATATCATTCCAATCCCAAAGAAAGGCAATGCCGAAGAATGTTCAAACTACCACACAATTATACTCATCTCACACACTAGTAAAGTAATACTCAAAATTCTCCAAGTCAGGCTTCAGCAATACATGAACCGTGAACTTCCAGATGTTCAAGCTGGTTTTAGAAAAGGCAGGGAAGCAGAGATCAAATTGCCAACATTCGCTGGATCATCGAAAAAGCAGGAGAGTTCCAGGAAAACATATATTTCTGCTTTATTGACTATGGCAAAGCCTTTGACTGTGTGGGTCACAATACCAGACCACCTGACCTGCCTCTTGAGAAACCTATATGCAGGTCAGGAAGCAACAGTTAGAATGGACATGGAACAACAGACTGGTTCCAAATAGGAAAAGGAGTGTGTCAAGGCTTTATATTGTCACCCTGCTTATTCAACTTATATGCAGACTACATCATGAGAAACGCTGGGCTGGAAGAAGCATAAGCTAAAATCAAGATTGCCAGGAGAAATATCAACAAGCTCAGATATGCAGATGACACCACCCTTATGGCAGAAAGTGAAGAGGAACTAAAAAGCCTCTTGATGAAAGTTGAAGAGGAGAGTGAAAAACTTGGCTTAAAGCTCAACATTCAGAAAACTAAGATCATGGCATCTGGTCCCATCACCTCATGGGAAATAGATGGGGAGACAGTGGAAACAGAGTCAGACTATTTTTTTGGGCTCCAAAATCACTGCAGATGGTGATTGCAGCCATGAAATTAAAAGACACTTACTCTTGGAAGGAAAGTTATGACCAGCCTAGATAGCATATTAAAAAGCAGAGACATTACTTTGTCAACAAAGGTCCATCTAGTCAAGGCTATAGTTTTTCAGTGGTCATGTATGGATGTGAGAGTTGGACTGTAAAGAAAGCTGAGTGCTGAAGAATTGATGCTTTTGAACTGTGGTGCTGGAGAAGACTCTTGAGAGTCCCTTGGACTGCAAGATCCAACCAGTCCATCCTAAAGGAGATCAGTCCCGGGTGTTCATTGGAAGGGTTGATGCTGAAGCTGAAACTCCAATACTTTGGCCACCTCATGCGAAGAGTTAACCCGTTGGAAAAGACCCTGATGCTGGGAGGGATTGGGGGCAGGAGGAGAAGGGGACGACAGAGGAGGAGATGGCTGGATGGCATCACCAACTCAATGGACATGAGTTTGAGTAAACTCCGGGAGTTGGTGATGGACAGGGAGGCCTGGCATGCTGCAGTCCATGGGGTCGCAAAGAGTCAGACACGACTGAGCGAATGAACTGAACTGAACTGAACTGAAAGTAGATATTTAAAACTTTAATCTCATTTCCAATCTCCAGATTGCCATACCCAAATTTTTATGAAAACTTTCCTGCTTATTACCCATACTACATCCCCAATGGAATGAGTCTGCATAGAACATACTGTATTTTTTCCCCAAACCAGCCACTTCATCATATGGAAACATTTAAGTAGATATTTCTATTAACACTGTCAGTCATTTCAAAATGACTCGGTATCAGATCTCAGAGATGGTAATAGCTCTTCCATTTCTCTGAGTCACTGCAGACAACCAAATGCCGTATCTTACTGGTGCTGACTGGGGATGTCTTTGTTTTTTGTGGTCTCTTTTCCAGTTGAAATTCTGCTTCTTTAACTTCAGGCTTAAATGTTGGTGAGATTTTCCAATAGTTCTTTTTACTGCCAGCTCAATTATCCTTGTACTTCTGCCAGATTAATTTTCCTAAATTTCAGTTTGAAACATATAATTCCCCCCTCTGAAATTTTACTAGGGTTCTCATTACCTAGAGTAATAATTAAACTAAAAGTTATAATTCAAAGCTATTGACAATATCTACTATTGTTTCCTTTAGTTTTTTTATTACATAATGTTTCAAACATACTGGAAGCTACATAGAATCATACTACAAACCAACACATGCAGACTACCCATATTTTACCAATCTAATCCTGTATTTTTTGTTTCAATTTTTTTAAGATAGAAAAAATGTTGAGAGTTGAAGACCCATTTGAACCTTTTGCTTTTGACACCCTGAACAACTGTATTCAATATTTATCCATGTTACTACATAGATCTAGTTTATTTCATTGGTTGTATTGTCCTGTATTATATACGTAAACTACACTTCCTTTGTTAATCGACATCACTGAGGTTTTGCTGTTTTGCTATTATAAATGATACTTCAACAAATACACTTATATAATTCTTCCTGATCCCATATATCCAAGTTTCTCCAAGGAGTGTGGTTCGAAGTAGAATTGCAGTTTTTAAAATATGTGCATTTTCACTTGCTTAGGTGTTTTCAGTTTGCTCACAAATAATTGTTGCAGTTGTTCCAGTGAAATGAGAGAACTTACTATAGCACATCCTCAGAAGTAATAGCTATTGTCATATTTCTTTAAATTATGAAAAATTCAAGCAGAGTATATATAACAGTATTAAAAATAATAGTTTGCCATATTTACTTCAGTTTTTTAAAAGTAGAAATAAAATGGGTCAATTTAAGGCCCCTTTTGTATCCCAACACAGGCTTCCCTTGTGGCTCAGCTGGTAAAAAATCCACCTACAATGCAGGAGACCTGGGTTAGATCCCTGGGTTGGTAACATCCCCTGGAGAAGGGAAAGGCTACCCACTCCAGTATTCTGGCCTGGAGAATTCCATGCAATGTATAGTCCATGGGGTCGCAAAGAGTTGGACACAACTGAGCAACTTTCACTTTGTATCCCAACACAGTCACTTCAGAAGTACACTTAGATTTATAATGCTATACATAGTTTCTCTACATTTATTGCATTTCAAAATTTATTTCAATAATACGTATTATTGTTTTGCATAGTTTCAGCTTTGCATGATTGGAATCATACCCTCTGTAACTTCCTGAAAAATATTTATCTTTGCTCAAGATTGTTTTTGAGATTTTAGTCATTTTGATGGAGTTCCTGTTTATTCAGTTTTACTTCTGTACACTGTTCTTTGGTATAAATATCACACCATGTGTATTTCATAGTACAACTGTGCACATTTTTTTATTATTATTATTGGAGTATAGTTGCTTTACAATGTTGTGCAAATTTCTGATGTATGACAATATGAATCAGCTCTATGTACACATATGTCGCCTCCTCCTTGAACCTATTTTCCACTCCCCGCATCCCACCCCTCTGGGTCATCACGGGGCACTGAGCCGAGCTCCCTATGCTAGAAGGCAGCTTCGCGCTAGCTGTCTGTCTTACACATGGCGGTGTGTGTATGTCAGCCTTAACCTCCCAGCTCATCCCGCCCTTCCCGTAACTTCCACACATCCACTCTCTCCATCTGTGTCTCTACTCCTGCTTCGGAACTAGGTTCATCTGTTCCATTTTTCTAGATTCCACACACGTGCACCAACATATGATACTTGTTTTTTCTTACTGACTTAACTTCACTCTGTATGACACACGCTAGCTTCATCCACATCTCTACAAATGACCCAATTTCATTTTTTTTGGTGGCTGAGTAATATTCCATCATATATCTGTACCAGATCTTTATCAATTCATTTTTTTCTAGGTTATATGCTTAGAGGCGGATTTTCTGGGCATGTGTATGCTCAGTCGCTCAGTGGGGTCTGACTCTTTGAAATCCCATGGACTGTAGCCCACCAGGCTCCTCTGTCCATCGAATTTTGTAGGCAAGAATACTGGAATGGGTTGCCATTTCCTTCTCCATTTCTGGGCATAGGTCAACACGAACTAGATTTTGCCAGATTGTTCCCAGATGATCCATCCAGATATATTCTCTTCTGAGTTTGATACCCTCTGCCCTGCTTCCTCACCAACACCTGGTATTTTCAGATGAGACTTTTTCCTCCCATGGGGAAGTGAGTGTGTGAAAGTTACATATTCTCTACAGTTTGAACATGTTTTCATATGTTTGTTGATCAGTTGATATTCCTGGTTTATGAACTATCTCTTCAGTTCCACTGCCCATTTTTCTATGCAACGTTTTTTTCTTAATGGTTCACAAGGGTTCTCATTGTATTTTGAACACTATTCAAATGCAGTTAATAAACTATACAATTATCTTGTCTCATGTTATGACTTGCCTTTAAATTTAGTTATAGTCTCTTGTGTCTTCCTGATATTTTAAATTTTAATGAAATCAAATTTATTTTCTTTATGGCTTATACTCTTTGAGTCTTAAGAATTTACTCCACATGGTAATATAAAACTGCTATGTTTCTATTTTAGTCGGTTTCTTTCATGTATTTATGTATACATTTCAATATTTAATTAACCTGAAGTTAATCCTCATTTTAGGCTTTACATTGGTAATCTATTGGTTTCTGTATGGTGAGCCAATTTTTTCACCTTCATTTATTAAATATTCTTATCCATGAGCTTGTTAAACAGGTCCAATTTTTCATGTCTGCATATATTTCCAACATTTTATTGTATTTACTCTTAATGTACTTTAAAGGTTTTGTTGCTGTTTTGAATGAAATCTTTTTAAGTGAGTTTTTCTAGTTGGTTGACACTTAGAGGAAAGCTATTTTTTTTTTTTTTTTGCATATCTTGGATCTAATGGAATATTGAATGGGTTGAGGTCTTCCTCTGCACAGACACTATCTAGGTGCTCAGGACACATCAAAGCAAAGAGCACGAATCTTGCCTTCAAGGAGCACATTTAATAAGGGGGTCAAAATGAAACACACAGTTGCCATGCAGTCACATGCACCTTTTGCAGGGGAAGATGGTGAAGAAGATAGGAGGGGATTTTGCTACCGAGAACCCAGAAGGCAGCACAGTGGAGGTGACTGAGTTAGTTCTAATGAATGAGGCGGGCTCATCAAGCGGGTGTGGAGAAAGGATTGGGTGAATAACGGAGTAACCTGGGCAGGGCAGAGGTCACAGGATATCTGAGTTTGTGAACCACGAGTGACCCAGCACCACTTGAGTGTAAAGTGTGCTGGAGTGGGGATTTTAGGAGATATTTATAGTAAGTTATGACCGTGATGTGTGTTCATTGATTTTTCAGAAGAGGAGTTTTAAGCAGGCGAGTAATACAATAATAATTGTGCATTTGAGGTGTGAGTTGGCACGATCAATATTGGAAGTGAGGATGCTGTATAGAAATCAAGCCAAAAAATGCAAGAAAGAGCCAGTATAGGCAGCAAAACTAGAGAAGAGCATTGCTGTCGTGGTGCCTTTCGTGTGTTAGCAAACGGGTGGGTTTTCCCACTTCTGGCCTCTTGACTGTATACACTTTGTATGTTACATGCCGTGTAATTTTTGTCCTGCTCTCGTTGTCATGGCTTGTCATAATGCTACCTGTCCTTAAGCCCATTTAACTTTTAAATACATTTTAAAAGCGTGTTATTTATTTCTGGCTGCACTGGGTCTTTGTTGCTGCGTGTGGGGTTTCTCTAGCTGTGGTGCATGGAGGCCCTGCTTCATTTCAGCGCACGGACTCTGGAGCCTGGGCCCAGGAGTTGTGGCACATGCCCCCAGCTACTCCAAGGCATGTGGGATCCTCCTGAACCATGGATAGCAGCTGTGTCCCCTGCATTTGCAGGCAAATTCCTAACCCTTGACCACCAGGGAAGTCCTAAGACCATTTAAAAAGTCACCGCATTTACAAAGCCTTTTCCATCATTTCTAAACAATATGTGGTTTTCCTCTCGTTTTTTTTTTTCTGTTGGTTATAGTGCTTTGCTCCTATTTTTTATATGCCTTTTTCCTGCTTTTCAATTTATTTGCTCATGAAATTAGTTTACAATTATCTCACAATTATGCTTATTTTGTAAGATATTTAAAATGTAAGAAAATTTGAGTTTATTTTACAGTATTTTATTTATTCATTAAATCATCATTAATGCAATTTCTTATTTTTATAAAAAAGGATTTTAAAAATGGCATCCTTTAACCATCTGTAATCAGATACAAAATGATTCTGAATAAATTTATTGAAGAACTGTTTCTGAATTAAAATGTAAGAAATCACATAAAGTATTAAAGTCAAGGGGACAATCAGAAAATTAAGCTACTCTACTAGATACATGGCTCAACTGGTAAAGAATCTGCCTGCAATGTGGGAGACCTGGGTTTGATCCCTGGGTTGGGAAGATCCCCTGGAGAAGGGAAAGTCTACCCACTCCAGTATTCTGACCTGGAGAATTCCATGGACTATAGTCCATGGGATTGAAAAGAGTCAGACATGACTGAGTGACTTTCACTTACTTACTTACTAGACATATACTTGATTTTCTGATTGTGTCCCCCTTGATTTTATTTCTCTGTCTATATACTAAGGCATCTGGCAAGCCTATCTTTAAGATTATTTGACCTTTAAAATACTGTAGCTAGAAATACATACCTACCTTTTTTTATTTTTGGAGAATTTCTTCCCTGACCTAATATATATCATAAAGATATTCTTCTACATTTTATTTTAACCATTCTCAATTTTAATTTTCATGTGTAGGTTTGTAAGTTCACCTGGAATAATTCTTAGTGTGAGATAACGATCAGATTTATGTTTCTAAATATTTAGCCAGTTTTCTCACCACTGTTGTTAAATAGTCTGTCCTTTTCCTTTCAGGTTCAGTGCAGTGTTTTTCATAGACGAAGTTTCTCCATCTCTGTGGGTTGTATCTGGGCTCCCTGTTCTCTCCCCACTGTTCACTTGTATGTAATGAGCCTCGATCTTACTCTCTACCTCCAGCAAACTTAATATGAATACTTCCTCTCCAAAGTTGTCCAGGATTTTTAATCTTTTGTCATTTGCATTTTGGGATTTGTTATTAAGTTGCATCAGAAACTTCACTGAGAATTTAATTCCTTTTCCTTGACTTAATATTGGAAATGCAATTAAAAATGACCTTTAGACATGATATTTCAATGCCTTAATGTTACCCACATGGAAATGAAAGCCCAAAGGAGTACTTTCAGATTACCTTAAAAAACATCTTGAGTTCGAATTTCTTTTTTTGTTTTCTCATACCTCCTTTATTGAAAACACATATCCTACTTCCTACTGCGTATTGAAGTGTTTCCATATTATTCCTTTTTGTTTCAGTTACATGCTTAAATTAGAACTCTCAACTTAAAAACCTTCATTTCTAGTGAAAACTAAGAAGTAAACAATTATGAACTGTCTTTTACATTAACATTTTGTAGATTGCTGAACATAAATACCAGTGATAATTTCTTACAACATTTTGTGTTCTTACAGAGAACATTTGGGTCTAAGTTTCTGTGAGAAAATGAACATGACTAAAATATGGACCATTTACTAAATACTGTAGATGCCATGTCTGTACTATTGTATGTGTGTGCTCAAGTCGCTTCAGTCCTGTCTGACTCTTTGCCATCCCATGGACTGTAGCCCGCCAGGCTCCTCTGTCCATGGGATTCTCCAGGCAAGAATACTGGAGTGGGTTGCTGTGCCCGCCTCCAGGGGATCTTCCTGACCCAGGGATCGAGCCTGCATCTCCTGCATTGCAGGCGGATTCTTTGCTGCTGACTCGCCAGGGAAGCCCATCTGTATATTAACAAATAATGAAATAGAGGGAACTCATCCCCAGAAGCCCCTGCAGGACAGGGACCTTGCCTCTCTCCCCATCACCCCCCAGCCCCCACTGGTGCTCAGCCTGATGGTTGACTCTGGGAAGGAGACACATAAATGTTAACTGTTGAACAACTGAATGTATTTGACTTCCAGCTCCTGCACTTACTTGATTTTTACTTTGTGCCTAGTCACTCAGTCATGTCCTGCTCTTTGCAACCCCATGGATTGCAGCCCACCAGGCTCCTCTGTCTGTAGGACTTGCCAGGCAAGAATACTGGAGTGGGTTTCCATTTCCTTCTCCAGGGGATCTTTCTGACTCAGGGATTTAACCCACATCTCTTATGTTTCCTGCACTGGCCAGTGGGATCTTTACCACTAGTGCCGTCTGGGAAGCCCAGCCTTTAGCTTATTCTGCTTTGTATTGGACTAATGATTAGATTATAAAACATAGAGACTATGGCTTATATACAGTAGGGAATACAGAGTATAAAATAGAGGGCAGAACTTTTATTACAGTACAGCAAACAGTAGGACTGCTATTTACACTTCAAGATAATTTTTACTTTCTCATAATAAATACAGGGGCCCACAATTTTCAATGGGTATGATTTGTGGATATTATATAATTAGTTTAACATATTTGCTACTGTTGGATTCCCCTTACCTCCTGGATAATGTCTTAGAAGTGGAACTGTTGCATCAAAGTTTTATAATTTGTAATTTTTTTATTTGAGATAATTTTACATGAAAGTTACAAAAATAGCACAGAGAATTCTGTATGCTCTTTATCCAGTTTTCTCTTAAGTTAATATCTTACAAAACAGAATAATTCTCTATCTTATTTTTAATTTTACTTCATTATAAACAGCATCCTGCCTTTAAACATTTTTTAAACCACAGTCATTAAATTATAAGAAACTATGTAAGTTATAATAACCCAAGAAAAAGAGATAAAAAATTTTAAATACACTGAAATTTAATTGTAATTAAAATTTTAGTGAAAAATTTCCCTAGAACTTGTTAACTTGAACAATTTTAATATTGGAGTTATTCTGAATAGCAAACAGATAGATAAACTGAGTGAGAAGGGTGAAATTTTAAGCTCATTGTTCATAATATAATACTATTTTGGGACAAGAGGGAGCAGATTTACACATTGCTGTATTTCAGCAAGGTTTCAGAATGTAAAAATGCATCTTATTCACAGTTTGGCTAATTAAATACTGACTGCTGGCGACAGTCCTACATTTGTCTGTCCTGTGCTTACGGGGCTAGAGGCAGTTTCCAGTGGATTGTAGACAAGTGGGAAGGAATTCCTTGCAGAGATGAGTCTTGAACTGGGGCTTTGTTTCAGTAAGCTAGGATTGATGACGATGTGGTAAGAAGTTCAGGATGCAGAATAGCATTAAGTATTATCTTTGCACTTTAATGAAAGTATTGAAAAATACTTTTGTTTGCTTATTTTTTCCCTAAATTATTTCCAATTTATTATTATTTTTTAATTTTCAGTGAATATATATTACTTCATTCAAGAAAAATTTTATAGATATATTTTTACATTAGTATTTTTTCCTCTCTTTCAGTTTCATCCCTTTGAGGTATAACTTCTCTTTGTTTATATGTGCTTTTTCTTTAGATTTATAGATAATATTTAAGATAATTTAAGATCATGTCCTGGGTGTTCATTGGAAGGACTGATGCTGAAGCTGAAACTCCAATACTTTGGCCACCTCATGCGAAGAGTTGACTCTCTGGAAAAGACCCTGATGCTGGGAGGATTGGGGGCAGGAGGGGAAGGGAACGACAGAGGATGAGATGGTTGGATGGCATCACCGACTCAATGGGCATGAGTTTGAGTAAACTCTGGGAGTTGGTGATGGACACGGAGGCCTGGCGTGCTGTGATTCATGGGGTCGCAAAGAGTGGGACACGACTGAGCGACTGAACTAACTGACTGAAAATCATGTCTCTTTATTCTCTGCTATGAAAATTGATAAAGTCAACACACTTATGGTTCTCTTCTCCTTCCTGATTTTTGCATGCTATTCTAACTTGTTATGGTTTTCAAAATTTACATCTTGTTTCGTAATTATAATTCTTACGCCTTACCTTGGTTCTATATTGACTCTGTTATATGAACCATCACAGCCTCCCTGTTCTTGATTCCTTTATGTTGAAAGGCATTGGATTAGCAGGATGCTATTATTAAATAGTTGTTTTTAAGGACATTTTAAAAGTAGTCGTGAGTACAGGCATACCTTGAAGCCATCAGAGGTTCCCTTCCAGACCACCGCCAGAAAGAGAATATTGCAGTCGAGTTGCGGGAATTTTTTGTTCCCCAGTGCGGATAAAAGCCATGTTCTGGGCTCCTCTAACGGCTCAGTGGTAAAGAATCCGCCTGCCAATGCAGGAGACACAGTTCGACTCCTGATCCAGGAAGATCCCACATGCTGGGGAGCCACAAAGTCCCTGTCCCACAACTACTGAGCCTGTGCTCTGGGGTCCGGGCTCCGAAACAAGAGAAGCCCCCTCAATGAGAAGCCCACACATCATCGCAGGGAAGAGCAGCCCCTGTTAGCTTCAACTAGGGCGAAGCCTGTGCAGAAACAAAGACCCAACCAGCACAGTCAAAAATAAATAAGTAGATACATAAAATAAAAGCTGTGTTCACGCTACATTGTAGTTTAAGTGAGCTGTAGCATTCTGTATTGAAAAATGCACATGCATTAATTAAAATACACGTCCCTGCTAACCAGTCCTGACCATCAGGTACTCCTTCAGCCAGTAGTTAAGGTTTTGCTGGTAGGTCTGAGATATCGCGAGAATTAGCAACACGCGACACAAACGTGAAATGAGCAGGTGCTGCTAGAAAAATGGCGCAAATGGACCTGCTAGAGGCTGGAATGCCTCAAACCTTCCATTTTTAAACCGTGCGCTTTCTGGGAAGCGCAACAAAACGAGGTATGCCTGTCCTTTGACTTATTGCCTCCGTGGGAGTATCTGCTTGCTACAGTACTTTAATACTTGATAACTTTAATACTTTAATAACTTGAGTAACATTTAAATAAATGTAGCGAAAATGTAGCTGATTGTACTTCTCGGGTAACAGCCTTTTTCACTGAGAACGCCTATAGACAGTTTCACTGTCTTCTAACATTTACTGCTTCTGAGGAGCAGAATTTGGTTTCTCTATTATCTTCACTTTCTGTAATAAATAGCGTTTTTCTCCTCGAAGGTCCATTCTTATTTAAAAAACATGTATTTTGCTTGCCTTGCCTATGAAAAATGCTGAACATGAAACAAAAAATGATTGTGTAAAATTGCGATCTTTAAAGAGAAAAACAACTATTCGTTGTATAGTTGAGAGTACTGAGTGAGTGGGTAGTGAAATTCAGCAGCTTCTTGGGCTATTTCAAATCCCACTGTCTTCTCAATGTGCTAGTTTTTTTTTTTTTTTTTTTTGTTAGTTGGAGGCTAATTACTTCACAACATTTCAGTGGGTTTTGTCATACATTGATATGAATCAGCCATAGAGTTACACGTATTCCCCATCCCGATCCCCCCTCCCACCTCCCTCTCCACCCGATTCCTCTGGGTCTTCCCAGTGCACCAGGCCCGAGCACTTGTCTCATGCATCCCACCTGGGCTGGTGATTTGTTTCACCATAGATAATATACATGCTGTTCTTTCGAAACATCCCACCCTCACCTTCTCCCACAGAGTTCAAAAGTCTGTTCTGTACTTCTGTGTCTCTTTTTCTGTTTTGCATATAGGGCTAGTTTTTTTTTAATTGACTACTCTAAGCTTTGAATTTACAATAGAAAAAAAAAATGAAGATTCAACTTTTAAAATCAGTTCTCTGTACTTTCTATTCCTGGTAAATTCTGTGTATTTTTTGTTGTTGTTGATTTATATTAAATCAGCGGACCAAAAAATCCCGGCCTTACATCAATACCAAGTGAAGTTAAAGTACCATTTCATTGCAGTTATTGTTATAATACTGTGTTACTGTCAAAAATAGTATAAAAGTATGCCAAATATTCTGTTGTAGCTGTGCTTATTTAAAAAAAAAATCTATTTGACTCCTCTGGGTCTTAGTTACTGCATGCAAACAAAAGAATCTTTGTTTTCGGCACTTGGGCTCTTAGTTGGGGCATGCAAGATCTAGTTCCTTTACCAGAGGTGGGACCTGGACCCCCTGGGTTGCGAACCAGAGTCTTAACCATTGGACCACCCTGTATTTAATTTTTGAAATTGAAAATTAAGTCATTCTGTTCCTTGTACTATTTTGTGGTAGGTGTTTCAGGATCTCAGTTCCTTTTTGCTCTCTGAAACATTTTTTCAGTGGATGACATTAGAAGACAAGAGCAAATAAATTCAGTAGGGCATTTTGTACATACCATCTATTGTACAACTTAAGATGAATTGCTTGTTTTGAAATGTAAATCTTGTAAAAAACTTTTAGAGCCATACCAAACCTACCCCTAGTGACTCATTCAAATATGGTTAATGTAGGTAACTTAAATTTGCAAGTTATTTCTGAGTCAGTGAATTATATTGTTTGGTTCACTAGAATATGCATTGGATGGTATAGCAATAAATGTAGCTACAAATCTGTTATTCTTTTTTATAATAGAAATATCAACCGCCAGGGGATAACAGAATAATTGTTCACTCAACAGCTGTTGCCTGTGAGAAGCACTACAGGTGTTCTGTGGTACAGAGAGATGGTTCAGGTCGAGGTAAAACCTTCATACACACAGTGCAACACCAAATGTTTTGAGTGCCTTAAGAAAGACACAATGAAGTATTTTGGATATTGAGAGAAAAGAACAAATTGTGCTGGCTGGAAGGAGGGCAGAGTTCAGAATAATACTTTGGAAGGAGATAACGGTTTAAGCTGGGGATTAAAATATGCAGAGATGGAGTAAGGGAACAAAGTAAGGGATCAGAGGATTTGGATAATCCTGAATTGTGTACAATCCTTGCATAATTAATCAGGCTTTCTTTACTTATGTTTTATTTTTATTACATTTCACCGTTAATGTTACTTTGATTTATGTTCATTCCCTAAAATGGGATAAATTTGCTCATCTTATGAATATTAACAAAATTATTAGGAATTATCTTTTATGGGCTTCTTATTTTTAGGTGTCTTTCAGGATTCTTAATAGGCTTGGCAAATTATTTTTCGGCAATAGAAATTTAATTTCCATTTGATTTTTTTTTTTTGCATGCCCATCATTATTTTGAAGCCACTTGCATTTTCCTCACATAATAACTATCATAATCTTACATTATACATCTGTATGAATATTGTTTTAGTGTTTGCCTCACTAACTGTGAATTCCATGAGGTTAAAGATCACTTCCGGTATTTCTCACTACATTCTCATAGCACAAGGCTGACCCATAGCCAGTGCTTAGAAGTACGTATTGCATTAATATACAAACAAATGGGGGAAGGGAATGAATGTGATTTCACACTTATTTTATTTCAAAATAATGGAGATGACTCAGATTATTTTCATTTGGCGTAAATAGTCTACCTCATAATGAAAGCATCAGTAAGTTCAGGGCCTGAATTAATTTCTTTCAAAATAAAAGATTAGATAGAATCTATTGAGGTAAGAAGCTGATTTTCACATGTTGGTTTTAAACCATCTTTGTATTTAAAAAATGACTTTAGTATCCGAACGTGAAATTTGGCTACTTCCTGAATACAGAGGCTTTAAGAGACCTTGCGAGAATCTTTACATATTGGTTCAGTGTATGGATTCTAAAGCAGGACCGTCTCAGCGTGAAACCCGGATCCAGAACTTCCTAGCAATGTGACCTGGGGGTATTTATCTCCTCTTGATCTCTAGTCTCCTCTGCAAAATAGTGTTGGAGTGATGAGTAAACAGTTAAATCATGTAAGTCATTTGTTTGGAAAAGTGATACAAGTAGAGTACTATAGAGGTGTGTATAATTGTTATTATAAATACTGGGGGACCCAGTTCTCCACAGCTCTGGTTAGGATAGAGGTGTGTGTAATTGTTATTATAAGTACTGGGGGACCCAGTTCTCCACAGCTCTGGTTAGGCCACGGGTTACTCTTCCTAAGCTGGAAAAAGCTGAATCCATATCTGTTTCTTGCAGCCTGTAAAGCAAGCCAGGAAGGATAGTAAGCAGGGGATTAAAAATGCAAGTTTTAAGATAATTTTAGATGACTTCAGGGAAATGGCTGCACCAATCAAGGATCAAGTTCAGGAGGCAGTTTGGAATTCTTAAAGACCTCTGATGTTTTGGAAGGTATGGCACTCACCACCGAAGCCAGTTCGCTTGCAATATAAGATTGTTGGAGATATATCGTGATGGCTGGCTATTTGAAGAGTCAAAGAATATCTGACCCAGGAACTTGCTGCCTTTACAGCTGTGCCAAAGGGGCAACATATGGTGTTGATTCAATTCATCGTCACTTTCTAAGGGTGCACTTCCCAACTCTCTAACCCCACATATGAGCTATGCCCGTTTTGTAATTGTTTCTCTGAGGTCTACTTGGTTAAAAAGCTCACAGGGAAGAATCTGTGTCATTTTTATTGCTATCTCCTCAGTGCTGATTGCCATATTAGTTTTTTTTTCCCCTAAGAAAGAATATATTATTGAAGCAAAATCACATTATTATAAACTTAACCAAAGAATTGGACACGACTGAGTGACTGAACTGAACTGAACTGAACCATTTTAAAGTATCATTCAGTAGAATTAAGTACATTCATAGTGTTGTGCAACTGTTTTATCTGTCCAGTTCCAAAACATTTTCATCACCCCAAAGGAAAACCCTATTCCATACTCAATCACTATTTCATACTCCCTCAGCCCCCGGCAATCACCAGTTTGCCTCTGTCTCTATGCGTTTAACTATTCGGGATATATAAAGAGAATCATATACTGTGTGACTTTTTATGAGGTTCATCTATGTTATGTAGCATGTATTTCATTTATGCATGAAGAGTGCTTCATTGTATGAATATATCATATTTTGTTTACCCAGTCATCAGTTGATGGGTATTTGGGATGTTTCTACCTTTGGGTGATCAAAAATAGTACATTTGTGGACATTTGTGTACAAGCTTTTGGTGATACCTTTAAAAATTATTTTGAATATATACAGATGAATGGAATTGCTGTCTTATATATTAACATTAATTCCTTGTTTCACTTCTTGAGCAGTCTCCAAACTGTTTTAAACAATGACTGCTCCATTTTACATTCTCTCAGCAGTGTATGAAGAGTCCAACTTATACATATCCTTGCCAACACTTGATATTTTCTTTGTTGTTGTGACTGTGATTATGATGGCCATCCTGGTGGGTGTAAATTTCTCTAGTGGTTTTGATTTTCATTTCTCTAGTGACTTGTTGAACGTGTATATTTAAACATCATTTTGTGGGCTGGTTGGATATTTGTTTATCTTTGGAGAAATGCCTACCCAAGTCCTTTGTGGCGGGATGGTTGTTTGTTTTTGGTTGTTGAACTGTAAAGTTTCTTTATATGTTCTGGAAAAATAGACCCTTATTGTATTTATGACTTGCATTTTTTCTTCTATTCTGAAGTAGGCTCTCCTCTTTTCATTTTCTTGGCAATATGCTTTGATGCACAAAAAATTAATTTTTATGAAATCCAGTTTTATCTGTTTTTTCTTCTGTTGCTTGTGCCGTTGGTGTCATATCTGAGATTCCACTGCCAAATCCAGTGTTACGTAGACTTACTCCCATGTTTTCTTCTAATAGTTTTATAGCTTTAACTCTTACATTTAGGTCTTTGATTCATTTTTACGTTAATTTTTTCTGTGGTATGGGAGAGGTTCCAGTTCATTCTTTTCTGTTTCCAGGTAATAGTGCCATTTATTGAAGAGATTATTCCTTCCCTTTTGAATGGTCCTGGCACCCTTGTTGAAAATCAACTGGCCACAGATGTATGGATTTATTTTTAGACTGTTCTGTTCCATTGACCCACATGTCTGTCCTAATGGTAGCACTGCATTCTTATGATTATTGTAGCTTTGTACTAAGTTTTAAAGTTGACAACTGAGTCCTCCAACTCTGTTGTTTATCATGGTTATTTTGGCTATTTGGAGTGCTTAAAATTCCGTGTGGATTTTGAATAATTTTCTGCAAAAGGCTAATAAGATTTTGATGGGAATTGCATTGATTTTGTGGATCAATTGCAGGGGTTGGGGTATTGCCATTTTAACACTATTAAGTTTGTGATAGATGAACATGGGATTTCTTTCCATTTATTGAGGTATTTAAGAATTTTGGGGGCAGTGCTTTATAGTTTCAGTGTACCAGTCTTGTCCTTCTTTGGTTAAATTTGTTCTTGAGTATTATATTTTTGATGTAATCAAAATCAAATTGTTTTCTTAAATTCCTTTTGAGATTTTTCATTGCTCGTTTATAGAATTACAGCTGATGTTCTTGTGTGTTGACCTTGTATTCTGCTACTTTACTGATTTTGTTGATTAACAATTTTTTTGTGTGTGGATTTTCTATTTGTAAGATTAGGTTTTCTGTAAGTAGAGATACTTTTACTTTTTTCCAATTTGGATGTCTTTGTTTGTTTTTAATTGCCTAAGAGTTCTGGTTAGTACAGTGTTGAATACTAGCGACTAGACTGTCTATCTTGTCTTATTCCTGATCTTCGGGTGAATGCTTTCAGTTTCTCATGACTGAATATAATGTCAGCACAGATGCCCTTTATTAGGTTGAGAAAGTTTCTTTCTATTCCTAATTTATTCAGTGTTTTTATCATGAAGTTTTGGATTTTGTCACATGCTATTTTTGCATCAATTGAGATTATCGTGTGACAGGGATTTTCCTTCAGTCTATTGTGGTGTCTTACCACACTTGCCTTCCTGATATAAATCCCACTTGGTCATGTTGTGTAATTTTTCTAATATGCTGCTGGGTTCAATTCGCTAGAATTTTGTTGAAGAGTTCTGTGTCTATTTTCATAAGGAGAATTGGTCTATCGTTGTTGTTGTTGTTGTTTTTAATGATGTCCTTATTTGGCTTTGGTGTCAAGATAACAGTCTTCTAATAGAATGAGATAGGAATGTTCCCCCCTCCTTTACTATCAGTTATCTACAGGAGATAGAAATGAATTGGTGTTAATTCTTGTTTGGAAAATTTGCTTAATTCACCAGTGAAGCTATCTGATGCTGGGATTTCCTTTAGGGGTAGAGTTTGGTTACTGATTTAACCTCTTAACTGTTGTAAATCTGTTTACATTTTCTATTTCTTTGTCAATCGGTTTTGGTAGTTTGTGTTTCTAGGAGTTTGTTTGTTTCATCTACATTTTCTAAATTTTCAGTATGCAGTTGTTCATAGTATCTCTTCAAATCCTCTGGATTTCTAGATGGTCTGTAGTAGTGTCCCGACTTTCATTTCTGATTGCAGTAATTTGAATCTTCTCTCTTTTTTTCTTGGTTAGTCTAATTGAAAGTTTGTCGGTTTTACTCATCTTTATTTTTTTAAAGAATCAACCTTGGGTTTTGTTGATTTTTCTCTGCTGTTTTTCTGTCTTCTAGTTCATTTATCTGTGCTCTAATCTTTATAAATTTCCTTTCTTCTGCTCAGTACTTCAGTATTTGCCGAGACCATTTACAACTCTGCCTTAGCCTTCACTATGCTTGCAGGAACCTTGAAAGTGACAGAGAGGTGAATGTGTAGCTTGTCCTCTGATCTTTTCAGGATGACTGTATAGCTCTGGACATGTGCTTGGTCTTCTCAGTTGCCCAACATACACACATCTTTTACAAGCTTTTATTTTACCACATATTTCTTTTCCCAACTTCTTCCTCTCTGGCTTTTTGTCTATTGCTTGTCCTGACTGTTATCCCTCGACTCAGACATCTGTAGCCAGTATTTTTGCCTTTAAGTGCTTTTGAAAAATGCTACCACAGCCTGGTAATGCCTCAGTTAAAATCTGTATGCCTTCATGCTTGTTGTTCAGTTCAGTTCACTTGCTCAGTCGTGTCTGACTCTTGCAACTCCATGAACTGCAGCACACCAGGCTTCCCTGTCCACCACCAACTCCCAGAGCTTACTCAGACTCATGTCCATCAAGTCGGTGATGCCATCCAACTGTCTCATCCTCTGTTGTCGTCTTCTACTCCCGCCTTCAATCTTTCCCAGCATCAGGGTCTTTTCCAATGAGTCACCTCTTCACATCAGGCCAAAGTATTGGAGTTTCAGCTTCAGCAACAGTCCTTCCAATGAATATTCAGGACTGATTTCATTTAAGATTGACTAGTTGGATCTCCTTTCAGTCCAAGAGACTCTCAAGAGTCTTCTCCAACATGACAGTTCAAATGCATCAATTCTTTAGCACTCAGCTTTCTTCATAGTTCAACTCTCACATCCATACATGACCACTGGAAAAACCATAGCCTTGACTAGATGGACTTTTGTTGGCAAAGTAATGTCCCTGCTTTTTAATATGCTATCTAGGTTGGTCATAACTTTCCTTCCAAGGAGTAAGCGTCTTTTAATTTCATGGCTGCAATCACCATCTGCAGTGATTTTGGAGCTCAGAAAAATAAAGTCTGACATTATTTCCACTGTTTCCCCATCTATTTCTCATGAAGTGATGGAACCAGATGCCATGATCTTAGTTTCCTGAATGTTGAGCTTTAAGCCAACTTTTTCACTCTCCTCTTTCACTTTCATCAAGAGGCTTTTTAGTTCCTCTTGACTTCTAGTGTAGTCAATAAAGCAAAAGTAGATGTTTTTCTGGAACTCTCTTGCTTTTACGGTGACCCAGTGGATGTTCGCAGTTTGATCTCTAGTTCCTTTGCCTTTTCTAAATCCAGCTTGAACACATGGAAGTTCACAGTTCACATACTGTTGAAGCCTGGCTTGGAGAATTTTGAGTATTATTTTGTTAGTGTGTGAGTTGAGTGCAATTGTGTGGTATTTTGAACATTTTTTGGCATTGCCTTTCTTTGGGATTGGAATGAAAACTGACCTTTTCCAGGCCTGTGGCCACTGTTGAGTTTTCCAGATTTGTTGGCATATTGAGTGCAACACTTTCACAGCATCATCTTTTAGGATTTGAAATAGCTCAACTGGAATTCTATCACCTCCACTAGCTTTGTTCGTAGTGATGCTTCCTAAGGCCCACTTGACTTCACATTCTGGGATGTCTGGCTCTTGTTGAGTGATCACACCATCATGGTTATACAGATCTTTTCTGTATAGTTCTTCTGTGTATTCTTGCCACCTCTTCTTAATATCTTCTGCTTCTGTTAGGTCCATACCATTTCTGTCCTTTATTATAACCATCTTTGCATGAAATGTTCCCTTGCTATCTCTAATTTTCTTGAAGAGATTTCTAGTCTTCCCCATTCTATTGTTTTCCTCTATTTATTTCCATTGATCACCTAAGGAAGGTTTTCTTCTCTCTCCTTGCTGTTTGGAACTCTGCATTCAAATGGGTGTATCTTTTTGAATGTAAAGAAGCTAAATTTTTTGAATGATGTGAAGCTAAAGGCAAAGGAGAAATATGCAAAGAAGAGAAGCTAGTTGTTCAGGGAGCTATCAAACAGTTCAGAAAACACAACCCCAATTCTTTGAGAATAACATCCATGTCGTGCCTTCTGGCACTAATAGCCTGCGCCAGGAGTGTGGTCCCTTGTCTCCCTGGCCCCTGGTAGTCTCAGATTGGGAGATGGGATACAGGCAATTAAAAATGTCAGGGTTCTCTGCTATGGAAATGCAGCAACATCTTTCTTCAGTAAGTTTGCCCCTGGTCCTTGAGAGATTCTGACTTGCATCCAGAGCTCCGCAGAAGTTAACTCTGACAGTTTTTGCTGATGTTTTAGTTGCTTTTGTGTGAAGATGCAGCCCTGGAGTTCCCTGCATCACCATCTTGATGATGTCACTCCATATGGGGTCTTAATAGTTGATTACACCATGCTGGGCTTTTAGTAAGAGTTTGTTAAATATATTTTTGAGTTCTGAGTATTAAGGAAATGTGATATCTTTAAAATCAAATGTTAGCAATAATGAATAGTGACATATTTAATATGCATTAAGCAAATACTGATTGAGTACCTTCTATATCAATGACCACATTTTTAAAAAGTAGAATATACAAAGTACAAACTATATATAGGTGATGAAATGATTCACCACCAAAACCAGGACACTTTGAAAATAAAAAGAAGAGCTAACCAGTGAGGAAATCAGGATTAAGGTGTAACCTGCACTATATTTCACTATCTGTTATATAATCCGGCTAGTTCTTTCTCTCTAGTGATTGATAAAATTGACTTATGGTCTAGTCCTCTGTGGTCTTTAGTTATTAATTTTTGTTATTCTTAGGTAGCTGTGCAAAGGACTTGTTGCTAAAGAGTTGGGTGTGGGATGAGTTTGCTTTTCATGTTCATAATACATCTATGAACAGTATTTTTCATTCTCATTGGAAATAATCACATTTATGGTGGACATTACATTATGAACTTGCATATCACTATTTTAAAAATGTAATTTAATATGCAGTAATGAAGAATTGACTCCTTTTTTTTTTCAGTATTTAAGTTAAGTATGGTATCTGGTGTAAAAGGGCTTCCCTGGAGCCTCAGTGGGAAAAGAATCTGCCTGCAGTGCAGGATACCCAGGTTCAATTCCTGGGTTGGGAAGATGCCATGAGAATGGAATAGCAACCCGCTCCAGTATTCTTGCCTGGAGAATTCCATGGACAGAGGAGCCTGGGGGGCTACAGTCCATAGGGTTGCAAATAGTCAGACGTGACTGAGCAACTAACACTTAAAGGGCCCACCTTCATTCTTTTAATATGACTATCCATGCATCCCCTGTTCACGGACTGTGATGTATACCATATTTATATATTATTCATATATAAAATAATTCATACTGCAGAATATCTCAAAAAGTTCCTTTCCAAGTGCTTTCTCCCTTTTTGGTATAGGTGGCATGTTCATTAGATTTGTCCAGAGTCACAGTTGTATGTTGGGAGGTAATTTGATCACGGTGTCTGTTTGTTTTACACAGAAATGGGAAGTAAGATCCTTAGAGACTCAGGATTTTAACTGACAGCAGATGAGAAAAGCAGAATATTTTAAGGGCAAATGCCATAGCATAAAATGTAAAATATTGGCAGTCCTTTTCTTTCAGTAAAATTACCTGCAGCTGTATTGGCAAATGGCTTATCATGTATATTCAAAAAGCTAAATTATGGGCAATTTGAACTCATTTATCTTTTTTAAATCCATGCAAATAATCACAACATTAATCTTTTTTTCTACAAAAGAATGAACAACTAGTTTGAACTGCCAGTTGTTTAAAGAGATTTCCATTACTATAGTGTATCTGAGATCTTCCCTGTAGCTCAGATGGTAAAGAATCTGCCGCAATTTAGGAGACCTGGGTCCGATCCCTGGATCAGGAAGATCCTCTGGAGAAGGGAACGGCAATCCACTCCAGTATCCTTGCCTGGAGAATCCCATGGATAGTTCGTGGGGTCACAAAAAATCGGACATGACTGAGTGACTGACATGCACACACACATAGTGTATCTAGATTAAAAATGAGAATTTAAAGATGGGATTAAGAATTTTAAATGTTTGAAATAGAGGAGACACAAGATTTCAGATTTGTTTCTGCCATATACAAACAGATGCTTCTCATTCATGTATTAAAATAAAGAACCATATCCTTGGCATCAAAATTTGCTTTCAAATAAAGCATTTATAGCAAAACATTGCTTTTCTTCAGGAATATGTTTCAAAAGTAAATTATTTCATTAAAGTACCATTTAATTATATTCCATAACAGATTAGATTTTCCTTTTATACTTTCCAGCACTCGCCAGTTTTTCTAAATGGTTTGCACTCTTTCTTACTTTGAATCTACTTTTCTCTTCTTGCCTTCTTTCTTTGTTGGTCCTTATTTTATCAAGTTGATAATACCAGTAATAATAAATGACTAACCTTTATTGAATACTTAAAATGTGCCAATGTTTTTGACATTTTACTTTTTAAATAATTTAATACATGCTTCTTTTTATATTTGGGGAAAGTCAGGTATCTGGGGTGTGTGTGTGTGTGTGTGTGTGTGTGTGTGTGTGTGTGGTGTGTGTGTGTGTGTGTGTGTGTGTGTGTGTGTGTGTGTGTGTTCAGTCGCTCAGCAATGCCCACCTCTTGGCAACCCTATGGACTTTGGCTTGCCAGGCCCCTCTGTCCATGGGATTTCCCAGGCAAGAAGACTGGAGTGGCTTGCCATTTCCTTCTCCAGGGGATCTTCCCAACCCATGGATCAAATCTGCATCTGCTGTGTAGGTGGATTTGTTACCACTGAGTCCACAGGGGGAACCCCTGGTGAGTAAGTAGCAAATTCCCAAATAAGGGTAAAGCCTAGTCAGCCTTGTCCCTAGAACCTGTGCTCAGAACGGTTCTACTTACTACTGGTGATTACAGCAGAGTATAGTGTCTTCTCTTTCTATATTTATGCTCTTCATGGCCAGGCTCCTCTCACTGTGTTTAGAACTTTTCCTGTCACTGAGCACAATGAATACTATTTGATAATTCTGTCAGGAAGAAAACTCAATATAAATGCAAAAGCAGTATATTCATTACATCTGATACTTGGCTTACATACATGTAATTTGTAAAAAGCGATATATTTCAGATAACTTTATTGAAGAATGTAACATTACTTTGATGTTGTATCTATGGATAAAGGTCATTATATAATGGAGTTCCTTTCCTATTAGTATGTTATTTGTGTTTAAAAATGACTTTCTCTTATTTCTCTAATATCATTTATGGAGCCTTAGAAAATCAGTTTGTAGTCAATTCCTTTCATTATTACTTTGATACTTAAATTGACCCTAATGTGGCCCATGACAGCCCCTTCCAGCTTGTTTCTATGTGTTGCCCAGCCATTTTCCCATAAGCCTTAAAGCCCATCCTTACTTACAGGCACAAGAAATAACATAAGGGCAAGGGTGGGATGTTTTGAGAGAACAGCATTAAAACATGTATATTATCACGGCTGAAACAGATCACCAGCTCAGGTTGGATGCATGAGACAAGTGCTCGGGGCTGGTACACTGGGAAGACCCAGAGGGATCGGGTGGGGAGGGAGGTGGGAGGGGGGACCGGGCTGGGGAACACATGTAAATCCATGGCTGATTCATGTCAATGTATGGCAAAAACCACTACAATATTGTAAAGTAATTAGCCTCCAACTAAAAAAAAAGAAATAACATAAGGGGTGTTGGGGAGAAGAGAAACTCTTCTTTACCAAAGGATGAGCAATAAAAACACAAAATGAGTGACAGAAATAGAAAAATATTCTCTTACAATTACTAAAGTAGTAATTAAATTACTCTGGCATCATCAACCACTGAGAAAAAATAGCAAAGAGAATATTCACAACTTAAATGATAAAACTTAACATCACCAGAAATGAGTCTAATGATATTACTATATCCTGTTATAATGCAATAATAAGAAGATACATATGTCAAAGTAATATAGCAGATCAATAATGTAATAATAATCCATAACATATGCATTGATTAATATATATTTATATAAAATACCAATTAGAAAGATACTAAGAAGTTTTTATGCATGTAAAACTAAAATAGACAATGGCTTTATACTGTAAAGCCATTTATACTAGGTGGGTTTGATCATTATATTTGTATGTAAATATATTAATAGATCTGAAATAGTAATCAAATGTGATATCACTCATACCTTTTCATGGGCAGTATGAGAAATTTATATTAGCTGACACTCTTTTGAACTTATGATTTTCTAACTAAGCCACTGAATCTGTTATTTTTTACTTGTAAACAACTGGTAGAATTGTGACAGCTATACTAAACAATGTATTATCTTCTTTCCATATTTTTATTGTTTTAAAATCCCACTTCAGTCTTTTCAAATCTCATCTCCAGCCAGTCCCTGCTCACTTTGGAATTCCCAACGTAGCAACACTTTCCGCCTCATTGTTGGTCTTTTTAACCTGGGTGTGTGTGTGTGTGTGTGTGTGTGTAACCTGGGTGTGTGTGTGTGTGTGTGTGTATGTCTGTGTGTCTGTGTGTCTGTGTGTGTCTGTGTCTGTCTGTCTGTCTGTCCTGGAACTTCCCCTTGGGTATGATGGTTAAGAATATTTACAAAACGTATCCTCAAACACCAGCTTTCCATGAATATTTTGATTACATTATTGCTTCTTTCCATTCCGGTATTAAAAATTCTAAATGTCATGGATATTTAGAGGTGTATTTATTCAGCACATTCTTGTAAATGATAGAAAATTCCTGTCCTATTTGTGCTTGATTTCTGGTTTTTATTTTTATTAAAAGCTTTGGTGAATTGCTTTGGCTTTTAAAAAATGTTTTTATAGAACATTCATGTAGGATATTAAGTGATTAATCCTTCTGCTAGAAGATTATAGAAGCCTTCAAATCTGTGCAGAATTCAACAAATCCAGATTAATAGCATTTAAACATCGGAAAGGTGGTTTCTCTTGGGAGCATGAGCAATTATTTTAGCGCTGTGCCCAAGTAACTCAAGCCATTAGGAACTGTCCTGTCTTTTCCATTCTCTGAGCCTGAAGGGATGGCAGGCAGCTCTGCCTGTATTGCAGAATCTTCAGCACTGGTACTTGCAAGTTAGGCTTTGGCTCAGCATTACGTAGTCTGTGTCGCCACACCCACTCTCCCTCCATTCCCACTCCTGGCGAGATTTGGTCAGCCCCCAGCAGGTACCGCATGGCTACCTACTACTGGCCTCACTCGCTCCCCTTCCTTCTTAAGAATGTGTTTGATTAGATGAAATACTGAAGTTTTCTCGTTAAACTTAACTGAAGCATTTAACCAACTTACGCCTGAATAAGATACTTGATAAAGAAGTTCACGGAGCACGTCCCAGTTTTATGTGCTATGAATACTTTTTCTTTCCCTGTCTCTTGCCCTGTGCGTATGTGGATGTGTGTGTCTGTCTTACAATCTTCATCGTAATCGCTCTTTAGATTTCTTGCTAGTGTGTCTGTATCACCAGGATAGGGCTCAGCATCTTATTGGCACTGAATACAACTTAAACTGCCATCTTTGTAATTACTGCTGCTTTTGTTTGAAAACATTATCTACTATAGACTTTTGTCAGCTTTTTGTTAAAGTGCTTCATCTTGTATTCCTAGCATTCTGAACTCTGGGCATAAAAGAATAAAGATCTGAGCCATCTAAAGATTTGGCAATTTTTAAAGTGCACAGTGTTCTGGGCTTCAAATGTAATTGTAGCACACTTAATGAGTGTAATAACCTCATGAGTGTTGTTTTCATACATGTTTGCATAATGATAGACTCACATCTGAAAAGAAATCATCTAATCAATGTGAATTCCCATCATTTGTCACCTATCCTGATGTGGGATTGGTATTTTGTAAAAACTTTTTAGCTGAAAGCTTGTCTCAGGAGATTGTGAATATGGCATATATTACAGTGGAGATGGTATGTTTATTTTGCTTTTTGAATTTTAGGTATTAAAGGTCCACTTTTCTATTCTTTAAGGGGAAACCTATTCCCAGAGTTACCTATATCTTGAAAGTTTGATGACAACTGTTTGACTTTTTTAAATGGGGCTTTGTGTTAGATTTTGAGAGCCTGAAGCTAATGCATATTGATACTTCTTTCTCATCATCTCCAGGCTAAGACAGAGATGTTTCTTGAAGAATTTTGCTCTGACAAATTAATGAAGGAAAACCATCTATAAGATACTGTAGAAGCATAATCCATACCATTCAGTAACTGAAATGCTGTAGATGTCTTATATTTGTCATAAAATATTTGCAGTTTGGGCTAATTTTGAGCAGAGCCAGCCTGAATTAATAAACAGTGCAAACTGTGAAATGTCTTTAAAGATGTATAATATTATTATGTAAAACTAATCATGACCTGAGGGATCTGTTTCTAAGAACAACAAAACCAGAAATAATCTCTATGCTTAAATTTCAGACCATACTTTTTAGGGTAATTGCTCATCACATGGACTTCAAAGTAACTTTCATTTCATCAAATTACTTATATTTACTTGTAGCTTTTTAGTATAACTTAATTGATTATTAAATGCACACACACACACACACGTAGAACTGGAAACCAGTTCACTGATTTTGTTTTGCAGCATGTTTGATTTCACTCCTGGAGCAGAGGACCTTAAGTTTTCTAATAATACCAAAATCATGGAAAGCAGATATTGATAAACTTATGTCTTCATTTAGGACAGAAGGAACTGAATTTACTTTTTGGATTTTTGTGATATGACTGTAAAAGAATAAGCAAAGTTCTTAATAGAATTTTTCTTTTGGCCCTTAAATTTAAAATAAAATTGTACACATTTTCTCTGTCTTTGAAAGTTTTTCAAAAACAGAAAGCAGGATGAAGAAGGGAGAATCCTCTAATTTGTTTCATGATTAATTAGCCATATACATAATGTAATACTGTGTGGACAAAAATTGGAGAGAGAGAAAGAGAGATGGGAAGCAGGACTTTCTGTTCATAATGAAATACTCTTTTCTGATGAGTAGGCTGTTGATCCAAGTTACCTTTATATTGATATGAAGGGAAATAAAGATTCCCCTTTGCCTTCCCTTTTTTACTTAAGTAGGAAGAAGGGGAGACCGTGAAGGCACTCAGTGCTAAAGATAGGCAGCAACATCTTAGAAACCATAACTCATTTTAACCTTACCAGTTATTATTCATATTATTTTTGGCAAGGATGCATTCTGTCTGCATATTTTAATGCAGGGAAAGTGCTAGTCAGACCATTATCTTATTTAATAATGCTATAAAGAGGAGGATAAAATTAGTAAATATTTGAAAGAATGATTAAAATATACTGTATTCTTTATAGCTGATAAAAGATGGTGTAATATGCAACAGAAAATTACAAATTAGTTTCTAAAGTTATTGATACTCATGTAAGATCAGACGACTGTTTATAAAAGGTGAATGTGAATGTAAGGAAGCAAATATGTTACCTTAACATGTTACCTTAACATGAGTGAGAATTGGCAATGAATTAGGAAAAATTTGCCTTGAATCAGGAATGTGAAGTGGTCCTGTTATAGAAGTGCAGCACACTGAAACCTGAGCAGTTTCAACACTGATTCATGGTTTCTCGAGGAAGCACTGCCAATCAAGTGGGCCTTAGGAAGCATCACTATGAACAAAGCTAGTGGAGGTGATGGATTTCCCATTGAGCTTTTCAAATCCTAAAAGATGATGCTGTGAAAGTACTGCACTCAATATCACAGCAAATCTGGAAAACTCAGCAGTGGCCACAGGACTGGAAAAGGTCAGTTTTCAATCCAACCCCAAAGAAAGGCAATCCCAAAGAACACTCTAACTACCGCACAATTGCACTCATCTCACACGCTAGTAAAGGAATGCTCAAAATTCTCCAAGCCAGGCTTCAGCAATATGTGAACAGCTGGTTCTAGAAAAGGCAGGGAACCAGAGATCAAATTGCCAGCATCCACTGGATCATCGAAAAAGCAAGAGAGTTTCAGAAAAACATCTATTTCTGCTTTATTGACTATGGCAAAGCCTTTGACTGTGTGGATCACAATAAATTGTGGAAAATTCTTAAAGAGACAGGAGTACTAGACCGCTTGATCTGCCTCTTGAGAAATCTGTATGCAGGTCAAGAAGCAGCAGTTAGAACTGGAACAACAGACTGGTTCCAACTATGAAAAGGAGTATGTCAAGGCTGTATATTGTCACCCTGCTTATTTGACTTATATGCAGAGTACATCATGAGAAATGCCAGGCGGGATGAAGAACAAACTGGAATCAAGATTGCCGGGAGTAATATCAATAACCTCAAATATATAGATGACACCACTCTTATGGCAGAAATTGAAGAAGAACTAAAGAGCCTCTGGATGAAAGTGAAAGAGGAGAGTGAAAAAGTTGGCATAAAACTCAATATAGAAAAGTAAGATCATGGCATCTGGTCCCATCCCTTCATGGCAAATAGATGGAGAAACAGTGGAAACAGTGACAAACTTTATTTTTTTTGGGCTCCAAAGTCACTGCAGATGGTGACTTCAGCCATGAAATTAAAAGACACTTGCTCCTTGGAAGAAAAACTATGACCAACCTAGACAGCGTATTAAACAGAGACATTACTTTGCTGGCAAAGGTCCGTCTAGTCGAGGTTATCATTTTTCCAGTGGTCATATATGGATGTGAGAGTTGGACCATAAAGAAAGCTGAGCGCTGAAGAATTGATGCTTTTGAACTGTGGTGTTGGAGAAGACTCTTGAGAGTCCCTCGGACTGCGAGGAGATCCAACCAGTCCATCCTAAAGGAGATCAGTCCTGACTGTTCATTGGAAGGACTGATGCTGAAGCTGAAACTCCAGTCGTTTGGCCACCTGATGTGAAGAGCTGACTCATTTGAAAAGACCCTGATGCTGGGAAAGATTGAAGGCAGGAGGAGAAGGGGATGATAGAGGATGAGATGGTTGGATGGCATCACCGACTTTATGGACATGAGTTGGGGTAAACTCCAGGAGTTGGTGATGGACAGGGAGGCCTGGCATGCTGTAGTCCATGGCATCGCAAAGAGTTGGACATGATGGAGCGACTGAACTGAACGGAAGGAAACACTGAGTTTTCTCTCCTAGTCAGTATCAGTGAATCTGTGTTTGACTTATAACATTGCATAAATTAATAGTTTACATGTGTTTTCTAGAAAGCTGTCTAGTGACACACCTCACGGGTGTGCTCAGTTGCATCCAGCCTTTGCAACCCCATCGACTGTAGCCCATCAGGCTCCCCTGACCATGGGATTCTCTAGGCAAGAAGTCTGGAGTGGGTTGCCATTCTCTTCTCCAGGGCATCTTCCCGACCCAGGGATCAAAACTGGGCCTCCTGCATTGCAGGCAGATTCTTTACCTCTGAGCCACCAGGGAAGCTCTTTAGATATTATCAAATCAGTTAATTTCTTATATCTCTTATACACTGGAAAAAGTTGGTCCCTTTAAAAAAATATTATTCTGTATTCCACCAGATAATCAAAGCTTACTCTACCAGAAATAACCAAAAGTCTGAGCACACTGTTTCCTGTTTCATTTATGTTAGTTATTTTTATCAAGTACGTGTTAACCACTAGTCATGGTATTAACAGTTATTGTTCTTGCTATATCTGTATTAGAAGTGATAGGTGATATAGTTACCAAATTTATTTAAAGAGTGTGGTGGCTCCCCAATTTACTGTGAGTAATAGCATGGAAAAACAGTTGGCACTTCTGAACAGCCTGACGCCTGCGATAGGCAGTGATTTAATTTTGAAGTTATTTTATTACTTTCAAATGAAATGAGAAATCTACCTTGTTTCTTACTATGAGCCTCTTATTAATTCGCAATTTATCCTCCTTCAGTGATTATCATGATTCATGTATCACTGCCTGACTTGTATTATGTATCCAGTTGCCATTATATAATGGTGGGAATTTGATATTTCTCATTACAGTGGAATTACATTCCTTGTATACCGTAAAGGAGGCTTCTGTATTTCAAGAAGCAAATTATGAATACTTATTTAACAAATAGAAACTTGTCACTGAACAGGTTTTCCCATTAAATTTTGTTGTACTTAGAATTTGAAACTCAGTTAAACTCAGCACACTGATAACACAGGTAGTAAATTTGATGATCTGGTGTGAACCAGGTCCTATGAGAAGTCAAGGACAGTATCTGTACCCTTGAGGAGTGTTACTTGCTCAGTTGTGTCCAACTCTTTAAGACCCCATGAATTGTAGCTCGCCAGGCTCCTCTGTCCATGGGGTTCTCCAGGCAAGAATGCTGGGGTGGCTTGCCATTCCCTTCTCCAAGGGCTTTTCCCTACCCAGGGATCAAACCTGGGTCTCCCACATTGCCAGTGGATTCTTTACTCTCTGAGACACCAGGGATGTTCCATATCCTTGAGGAATGTGTGACTTAATAGATGGCTTTCTACTACATTTTGTATCATACAGAATGCCTTCAGTAGAAACTATATATAGAGTGTATATATTATATATAGTTATTTTGAATATATTATACATGTATGTATTATAAATACTGTGTATTCCCTGATAGCTCAGACAGTAGAGAATCTGCCTGCAATGCTGGAGACGTAGGTTCAATCCCTGGGTCAGGAAGGTCCTCTGGAGAAGGAAATGGCAACCCATTTCAGTATTCTTGCTTGGGAAATCCCATGGACAGAGGAGCTTGGTGGGCTATAGTCAAGGGGGTCACTAAGAGTTGGACGTGACTGAGTGGCTAACACACACATTTATTTTTCAAATGTTATTATGATATTATAATTGTATATGAGAAATAGAGATGAGGCTGGATACAGAAATAGAAAATTAAAGACATTAAATGTCCATGTTTAAGCTAATATACAATAACATCTTTGGTCATTTTAGGTTTCAGGCTTAGATAATGTTATGATATAGTCACAGGTTTGAACCATTTAACTGCTACTGCATACAAGATGGACTGGAGCATGTTCTCAAGTCGTTCATGGATGACGGACTGGAAGGAACTGGAGGTATAGAGAACAGCTGGGATGCCATGAGACAAGCACAACTGTGGATAAAAATGGGAGTTTTCTTTGTTGAAACAAAAGCAAAGAGAGAAACTATGGCATACTTCAGAATAAGCTAATCAAGATTTTATAACTACTAGGATATTTGGGACAAAGGAGGGTGTGTGAAAGTTGTTTCTGAAGGTGATGTCTCTTCTGTCCCATACATCTGAGGGCAGTGCTGCTGCCGCTGAAGGAAATGCAGTGTTTGTGTAGGAACTTGAAGTTTGCTATCATTTATACTGACTTTAGAGGCTTCCCAGGTGGCGCTAGTGGTAAAAGAACCCACTTGCCAATGCAGGAGACATAAGAGACACAGGTTCCCTCTCTGGGTCAGGAAGATCCTCTGGAGGAGGGCATGGCAACCCACTCCAGTATTCTCGTCTGGAGAATCCCATGGCCAGGGGAGCTTGGTGGGCTTCAGTCCACGGGGCTGCAAAGAGTCAGACACGACTGAGCGACAGGACCACACATCGCTGGCTGCTCTGTTGAAAGTGGATGAGGGTTGGGGGGGACAGAAGGGAATCAGGGTGACCACTGAAGCTGCTGTTACAGTATTGTCATGTTTGAAAAAAAATTATAATCAGTAAATATCGAATAAATGCATTTTACTTTTGATATCTAAAACAGAGAATAGTTTTTGGTTGATTCCAGGGAATAACAAATCTTGGTAGGCAGCTCCTGAAATCTGCCTGTGTGTGCTCATACTGAGAATTCTATTCCTACCCCCTTTTCATGGCAAGTGTCTTATCCTCATATTGCCTCCATTTCATCACAGCACTCACCTTGCAGTGTTGTTATAGGATAATAATAATCATCAAGTTATTATTGTACCAGGTTGCATGTATTTATTAGGCAGAGACTGTGGTCAGTGTTTTACACACATTATCTCATATCAGTTTCCCAAACAACGCTACCAGTTAGGTGACATAAACGGCTCCCTTTTACATACAAGGAAACCGAAGCATGACCCCACCTAAGAAATGATTCCTCCAATGCCTATATGGAAAAAGCCAGAAATCAGTATCAGAAAACCACTTGGGGCGTTCCTTCATCGGCAGCTCAGGAGACAAGCAGAGACACATGGGGCCTGCCTAGTGACCTGGGCTGAGTTCCGAGCCTGACGCCCTCCCCAGGGAAGCAACGTGCTCGCTGCATGCAGCTTCCTCATCCCTCCTGGGGTGCTGTCTTCCTCCCCATGCTGAAGGTCCTCCCTGGGACCCACTCTCCTCAGAAGAAAAGGAGGCAGGTCATAGTCCTGCCTCTGGGAGTCAGGTTTCGGTGAAATTCCAGCCTGGGCTCCCTCCATGACTGGCCTTGGAATGGACCTGGTCCTTCCCCTCCTCCCCGGTTTCTGGGACTTCTCCTCCTACTCCTCACTCAGGTCAGGAGGAAAAAGATTCTTCAGTTATTTCTGGAACGCTTTTCTCTTTGTCTTCTTTTCCATTTCCTCCTATTTGGGGAAAACCCACACATGTCTGACCTCCCTATTTCTTCAAAGAAACATTTTTTTCCCTTTCTCAGTTAAAAATGCCTGGCCTAAAGGCTAACACCTTATCTATTTCAAGAACTCCTTAATAAGAAACAAAGAATTCCAAGAGTAGGTTATTTTATCTGCCCTGTTCTGATCTGTGTTGAGAATCTGAACACTGTTTGAAACCCCTTCAAAGATAATTGCTAGCATTTACTTCTTTTGTTTTACAGCAGTGTTAACCTGTACATCAGAGGGAAAGCACGTTTTATATTTACCTCATATAGTACAATAAAAATTTCACCAGTACAGACTTAGGCGGAAAGATTAGCATTCTATATTTTATGAAACTAATCTTGCTTCCCAAGTTTAAGAGTTTCAACTTGCCATTTAATTACAAATATACTTGTCAAATAGAGTGTAGGATACACAATTAAGTTTGAATTTCAAGTAAACAATGAATTTTTTTTTAGTATAACTGTCATGCAATGTTTGTATTTTTATTTGCAAAATCTGGCAACCCTAAATATCACTTTAACTATAAAGCTATTTTTAGTTAAAAGTTTAAAGGTTGAGTGACGAAAACAGCGGGCTACCCTGGTAGTTCAGTGGTAAAGAATACAATGCAGGAGATGCAGTTTCGATCCCTGGGTTGGGAAGATCCCCTGGAGAAAGAAATGGCAACCCACTCCAGTATTCTTGCCTGGGAAATCCTATGGCCAGAGGAGCCTGGTGGGCTACAGTCCATGGGGTTGCAAGGAGTTGGGCATGACTTAGTGACTTAACAACAACAACAAAGGAAAAAGGTATTAAAGTATCTCTTCGGATCGTTTCTTGACCTTCATAGTGGCTGGAGATCACTTTGGCCACGTAGCTTGCCATGGAGACCTCTGCAGGGTTACAGATGGAACCAGGATATACACATGTTCCTCTTGCCTATAGCTCCTGTTCACTGTTTCTGGGCTCACTGTCACCAGCCCTCTTGAAGTTCACACCTAATGGAAGTCTGAGGGAAACAAGGCTGTGGATTCTGGATTCCTGCCCTGTTTTTTTGTCCCTGTTTTCTTTCTTCCTCCCAACGCAGAGGGTACCTTCCTGTCAGTAGTAATAACCTGTGTATATTTAGCCTCCTGAATGGCTTAATTAAGAAATGGCTTAATGCTTTGCTTTTCAGTGTAAAATGAGCTTTTGAAAATGAGTATTTAAAAAAAAGAAAATGAGTATTTTTTCCTTCCCAACATACCTAAGCTATTGAGACTCAATGAAGATTCAAGAAAACCATCCTTCAGACTCAATGACCCTTTATTTCAGGTAGTATTATCCTTCCTGTTGAAAGAAGGAAAACCGTAGAAAAAGCTTCACTGCCATAGGATTTTTCAGGAAGAAAGGGAAGTCACTCAGTTGTCTCTGACTCTTTGTGACCCCATGGACTGTAGCCCACCAGGCTCCTCCATCCATGGGATTCTCCAGGCAAGAATACTGGAGTGGGTTGCCATTTCCTTCTCCACGGGATCTTCCCGACCCAGGGATCGAACCTGGGTCTCCCGCATTGCGGGTAGAAGCTTTACCATCTGAGCCACCAGGGAAGACCATTGCAAAATTATTTTTTAAACTGTCCATAATCTAGCCTTTGTTATGTGAGTTCAGGTGTGTGTGAGCCTGGGGGCTTCTTCCTTTGTTTCTGTCTCTCATGCAGGCACATATGCATTCTCTTCTCTCTCTTTTCTTGGAGACTGTATAATTGTGTGTGCATGACTAAAGAAGTGACTGTATTAGAGAAGCACAAAATCATTTGATAAATAATCTGGTGCTGAATTTTGAGATAAATAGCCAATTCAGGCTGCTCTATTCTAATACCCTGGAGAAGAGAAAGACTGCTCACTCCAGTATTCTGACCTGGAGAATTCCATGGACTGTGTAGTCCATGGGGTCCCAAAGAGTCGGATACAGACTGAGCAACTTTCACTTTTCACTTTATTCTAATACATATGACAAACATTTATTTTATTTAGGCTCATCCAGAAAATATGTGCTTGGATCTTTAAAATAAAATGTTTCCCTGTGAGACATTTGATTTGACTCTTGGTATGGTTTCAATAAGATTTAATATATTTCAAAACCCTATTTGTTAGAAAATGTGTCAAAAATCTCTTTAATGCCATTTTTCATTTTTAAACCAACACATAACTCCCTTTGAAATTGCCTTTTGCTTCTTGGGCAAGAAAATCTTTCGACATAGCATAACTAAAATAGTTCCACACATTTCCCAATGAAATGTTTTCCAATCTGTGTATCCAGAGCTGGGATAACTTTTGTCAAAAATAAAAATTAATATTCTCTTGTAATTTTCGCCAATAATTAAACTAGTCTCTTCAGAAATACTACAGCCAATGATATTTTCTAAAAACTTGAACCAAATCAAAATGTGTGACAGAGTGTGCTGTTTGATTAAACATCGATTAGCTATTCTACATATTTGAAAAAAATGTTATCTTGTATAAAATGTATATATTATCAAAGTTTCTAAATAAATCCTGGGCTAGATGTTTAACTTTGAGTTCCAGGTGGGCACATTTGTGTTGATTTTTACAAATTAAGAAAAAGTCAACAAATCACTACTGAAGAAATAATATAGCTAATGAATAGCAATGTATACCTCAATATTTTAATCTGCAATAGTACAACATAAAAAGGTAATTGTATAACATATATGATCATCTTAGAAAAAAGGAGACTGTGGTTAAGTGGAAGATAATATTGGAATCTTATTTTCACTGGGAAACCTGGAAAACCAGAAATATCGATCTTACAGAGAGTAACTAGTTTACAAGACATAAAGTGAAAACAAAGCATTACAGTTAGACCCTGTAGAAATGTAATCGTATTGATTACAAATTCCTTCTTAGTATTTTGTGACTTGTCGATAATGAGATAGTAAAACATACGATACTTTGAAATTGGAAGTATAAAACAAGGAAAAAAAACAGAAAGCATTTATCACAGAATTATTTGCAAATCATTTAAAATTTTGAAGAGAGAAATTCATTGTTTGCTGTGCTGCTGAGCGTTGCATTGGACACATCCCTAGGTGAGCCCTGGTTTAAACTGCCTTAGCTTTACCTGAAATTATGTTCCCAAAACTAAGGAGGCTTGGGTCTTACTGGTATCATGAAAAGTGAAAGTGTTAGTTGCTCCCTCATGTCCAACTCTTTGTGACCCCATGGACTATAGCCCGCCAGGCTCCTCCTCTATCCGTGGAATTCTCCAGGCAAGAATACTGGAGTAGATAGCCTTTCTTTTCTCCAGGGGAATCTTCCCAACCCAGGGATTGAACCAGGGTCTCCCGCGTTGCGGGCAGATTCTTTACCATTTGAGCCACCAGGGAAGCACTTACTGGTACCATAATGAGTTGTATATCTGCTTGAAAATTAATTGTCTTCCTTTAGACATATCAGCTCATCTAGTAAGTATGTGACAGCTATTCTTGTCTTGCTGTCCACTTGAGAAACTTTGTCTCCATTCTGCTTTATAAATACTGACCTTCCATCTCTACTCAACAGGCGTTAACATATGAGCATTTTTGCTGGTACCTGACATTTTAAATTCAGTTCTTCACAGGTAGTTTCTCATGACTCTAGTATTCGATCCATATATAGATTGTAAAAGAGTTTTACAATGTTTTGATTAATTTTTCCTTAACACATAGGGATAATTTTTTCCTAGATATATGCACATATGTGAATTTTTTCATATGGAAAAAATATATACAAGAGCAAGACATTTTCCAGATGTTCCTAAACTCTTTGTCTCATAAGGAATACAAGTATCTGAGAACTCATGAATTCTTATTTTATTTTCTCAAGAATGAGACAGCAGTCAGGGGTTTCTTGGAAAACTACACAAAACTGTCAGTTTGTTATTTCAGGTTCCCAGAGGAAAAAGATGGCCCTCTCAGAAGGAGTGAGAAGAATCTTACTGTAGATGAGATGGGTGATGGAGAGGGTAAGGGAAACCAACAAAAGCCAGGAGAGAGAGCAAGAGTGAGCCTCTGCCATGCCCAGGCACGAAGAACGGGAGAAGGGACTGATGGCCAGATGGGAGCTGAAGGTGACAGGGGGGCCACCCAAGGGAGTGGCCTGGAGAGGGGGCCATGGTGCCTGCTGACGCCTGAGCGAGGAGTCGGGACACGCGCTACAAGCCCCCCCTCCCATATCTCGTGGAACTTTGCTCTGTCAGAACCCAGCTGGAACCAGCTGGAAGCATAGGACCTTGCTCTCTAGTCCATGCAGATCAGCTTCTGCATGCAGGCGCAGTGAGACGGGGGACTCAGGAGGGGACCCGTAGAACAAGTCAGTGGAGGTCCTGAGGACATGAGTCTTTCTTAATGATCCCATCACTGAAGCTGTTTGCATGACAGCCTTCCAAACAGGCTGCCTGTGGCATGGGAATAGTGTTATGATAGTATCATGTTAAAGATGGGAGTGGCGGAGTGATGACTGTGTCCCACTCCCAGTGGTGACAATGCTATTTGAAATAAAGGTTGGAAGATCTTTCATCTTTGGGGGAATCCCATCAAGTCTCAAGTGTGGATGCAGGTTTCACAGGTCCATTTCAGGTGAGAGCATCAGTCTCGAGGACTGTGGAGACAGGGTCATCCTACTGGAGTCTCTGGTGTCAGAGATTGTTTTCTTTTCTGTGCAGATGTTTTTGGTTTCATGTCATTTCAACTACTTATTTTTCTTCAGTTGCCTGATGCTCTTTCAGTTGTAGGAATAGATTTGCCAGATGATGGTATAGATTTCAACTCTAAGCTATGTTTTTGGTACATATCCAATTTAGATACTTTGTTAGCTTCATTTTTGCTAAACTATTTCGTGAATGTTTAGTCCGCTCAGTGCTTATGTTAGGAGGTAGGGAAGGGTTTAACTGAAAAACAAATGCAGGAAGTCTGTCCTAGCAACCTGTGGTGCTATAAACAAAAATAGAATAAACAAAGAACAAGGGATTAGTTAGTGGGAGAGAGGGGCGGGAATATTGATTTCATAATGGACAGTTTTATCCAGAAGGGTCCCAGTTAAAAATGTGAGAATGGAATTCACTAAAGAGTTCTGGAGTAATCCAGAGAAGATGGGATAATATAAGTGGGGGTCGGTAAAGAATCTGCCTGCAGTGAAGGAGACCTGGGTTCGATCCCTGAGTCAGGAAGATCCCCTGGAGAAGGAAATGGCAACCCACTCCAGTATCCTTACCTGGAAAATCTCATGGACACAAGAGCCTGGTAGACTGTATTCCATGGGCTTGCAAAGAATCAGGCACGACTGAGCAACTAACACTTATTTACTTCCTTACAGTCTAGCAGCATGTAGTGCATTTAACAGTGCTAGCTGGAATAATTATTGAATGAGACTTCCATACCTTGCCCTCAGTATATAACGCACATACTGAGTCAGTTGATACATGATAGTCAATACAGAAGCAAGTTTTGCAGGATTCTGGGGACTAGAGGAGTACAGTGTTTTACTCCACTTGCATCTCACTGCAGATGTGTTTCTGTAACATGCCCACCATAATGCATTTGTAAGGGCTTCCCTGGTGTCTCAGACAGTAAAGAATCCACCTGCAATGTAGAAGACTTAGGCTTGATCCTTGGGTCTGGAAGATCCCCTGGAGAAGCGAATGGCTACCCACTCCATTTTTAGAGATTTAATTGTGAGCTCTTTGGAAGAAATTGGGAAAGGAGTATCTCAAGGCTGTATGTTGTCACCCTACTTATTTAATGTATATGCAGAGTACCTCGTGAAATGTCAGGCTGGATGAAGCACAAGCTGGAATCAGAATTGCAGGGAGAAATATCAGTAACCTCAGATATGCAGATAGCACTACTCTTATGGCAGAAAGCAAAGAGGAACTAAAGAGCCTCTTGATGAAAGTGAAAGAGGAGAGTGAAAAAGCTGGCTTAAAACTCACCATTCAAAAAGTTAAGATCATGGCATCCGGTCCCATCACTTCATGGAAAATAGATGGGGAAACAGTGAAAACAGTGACAGTTTTCTTGGGCTCCAAAACGACAGCTGCAGCCTTGAAATTAAAGATGCAGATGGTGATTGCAGCCATGAAATCAAAAGACATTTGCTCCTTGGAAGAACAGCTATGACCAACCGAAAGCATATTGAAAATCTGAGCCATTCCTTTGCCACAAAGGTCCGTCCGGTCAAAGCTTTGGTTTTTCCAGTGGTCATGTGTGGATGTGAGTTGGACCATAAAGAAAGCTGAGCGCTGAAGAGTTGATGCTTTTGAACTGTGGTGTTGGAGAAGACTCTTGAGAGTCCCTTGGACTGCAAGGAGATCTAACCAGTTCATCCTAAAGGAGATCAGTCCTGAATATTCATTGGAAGGACTGGTGCTGAAGCTGAAGCTCCAATACTTTGGCCACCTGATGCGAAGAACTGACTCTTTGGTAAAGACCCTGATCCTGGGAAAGGTTGAAGGCGGGAGAAGGGTACAACAGAGGATGAGATGGTTGGATAGCATCACTGACTCAATGGACATGAGTTTGAGCAGGCTCTGGGAGTTCGTGATGGACAGGGAGGCCTGGCCTGCTGCAGTCCATGGGTTCGCAAAGAGTCAGACATGACTGAGCAACTGAACTGATACTGATACCCATTAGTAAAAGTTAACATATATAAGTTAAAGAGTTCTTCTCCAGGTAATTTCTTCATTAACTTTGGCACATTGTCGTAAAAAAAGGAAATATGCTTTGCTATCTATAATATCTGTCAACATGGAATTGTAATATCTTCCCATGAGAAGAAAAGGTATTTAACACTCTTAAGTAGAGATATAAAAATAATTTAAGGAAATGCTTAAAATTCACAAAGTATTTTGAATGAAGGATGACACTAATGTGATTAAACATTTCATTTGCATCTGTTGAGTCTCATGTGAGTATGTGGTAATGACCTGATCTTAATTTAATCATCAAACCCCCTAATAAATTTAGACAAAAATCAAGAGGGAGCAGGTCCACCTCAAGAGTTATTAATAAGTTGGCACACTTAAAACTCATTTAATTCTTTAGCATCTGAACTAATGAGATGTTACATATTTGTTGACGTACTAATTTAGCTGAATGGATTGTTATTAATCACATATTAATAGAAATAGTAAAATGTATTTAATGGTAGTGATAACCTACCTTAAAATGGTATTCTCTATTTTAAAGATGAACTACGAAGTTTAATTTTTCAGTAATAGCTTATAGACTGTGCTCTTATTTTTTAAAAGCCTATTAATGTGTAATTTATAAGATTAAAGCTCATAAACGATACAAATGGGAAACTGTCTCTTCTTTTTTGCCCCATTTTATCTCACTTTGAGATGAATCTCAAAAATATGAATATGAATACAGTACAGTAGTGACAAGAACGTAACACATTTTTCATTTGTTGGTTTACATCCTTGACTAAATTATTTTATGGAAATGAGGTAGCTCATTTAAAATATTTCTGTAGCCTCTCCTATAATTAATGTCGTTCTCTAAATTTATATCATCAAATGATTTTGCTTCTGTTGCCTGCTCCTGTCTCCTGAACATTTGTGACATGAGAGTCTTTGAAGTCCTTTGTCCTCAGTAACTGCAGGTGAAGTTCAAACCTCAGAAACTGTTCCCACCAGCTTGCTAGGTCACATTGTGCAGGATACACTTGCTTAAAGAAAACAGTGCCTTAGCAGGCTGCAAGCTTTACTTATACTTGACATAACAAAATGTAAAGACATTGGCTTTTGCATTTTGTTCATACTAGTTACAGAAGTTAATTGCTTTTATTTAATGATTAAAATAATGTTTTTGTCCAATAATCTGCATGCCAGATTGGGTTTGTTTATTTGATTATTTACACCTTTTTTAGATTTTCCAAATAAGAATATTTAACTACTCAAGAATTAATCCAGATTAATTAATTGTATCAACTAACAGCTATTCTGGTCTGTGCTGACATCCTGTGACCTTACTGTATTTTGAATTACTGTCTGCTTATTTTATTTTTAAAATAACTTTCTTTCTTTCTCTTATTTTGGGCTGTGCTGGGTCTCCATTGCCGCACAGGCTGTTCTCTGCTTGTGAAGCGTGGGGGCTGCCCTTGGCTTCGGCGCGTGGGTTTCTCCTTGTGGGGCTTCTCTTACTGCAGAGCGCAGGCTGAGTATCAGGCTTCTGCAGTTGCTGCTGTAGCTCGGTAGTTGTGGTGCATGGGCTTAGTTGCCCTGAGGCATGTGGATCTTCCCGGACCAGGGATTGAACCCGTGTCTCCTGCATTGGCAGACAGATTCTTTACCACTGAGCCACTGGAAAAGGCCCTGTTTGCTTAATTTATAAAGCCTAAGGTCCAAGCCTTACCTCAAAAGTGAAAGTGAAAGTCGCTCAGTCGTGTGCAACTCATTGCAACCTCATGGACTACAGTCCATGGAATTCTCCAGGCCAGAATCCTGAAGTGGGTAGCCTTTCCCTTCTCCATGGGGTCTTCCCAACCCAGGGATCCAACCCAGGTCTCCCACATTGCAGGCAGATTCTTTACCAGCTGAGCCACAAGGGATGCCCAAGAATACTGGAGTGGGTAGCCTATTCCTCCTCCATTGGATCTTCCTGACCCAGGAATCAAACCAGGGTCTCCTGCATTGCAGGCAGATTCTTTACCAACTGAGCTATCAGGGCTATCAGAATACAAATCAGTTTCTCAAAGTGTCTTAAGAGAATATATCAGCCACTGTTGGTGTATAGAAATCTATTCTTAGAAGACACTTTGACGAACTGATTTCTATGTAATATGTGTATGCTTTGTAAAAAAATTTACAGTCTCTGTTCTGTAAGCAACTGAAATATTTATTTTATAGAAGGAATCCAAATAAATGTCTCGGCTTCATAAGTATGCATGGAGATACTCTGTTGATTTATTTTTGGTGACGAGAATGAAGCCTAAATTTAGAAGCTATCTTTCTTTGACAGTATAGTCCTAAAATTCTGCCAGACATTTTTGGTTTTTGTATTTTGTATTTCTTAAGTGAATTAAAGAATTAGTATAGTTAAGTCTAAAAGGATTTTAAACTTGGTCTATCCTCAGATAATATATTTAAAAAAAATTTTTGTTTCCAACTCATGAAGAATTAACATATACGTTTATTTTTAAACTACATTTTTAAACAGCTTCTGATGTGGCTTGAAAAAAATGACTCTGTCACAGTCATTTAAGGAAAGAGTTGTATATGCAGTTAATTCTCGTTATTCATGGTAGTTACATTCTATAAAGTCACCAAAAAGCATTGAATTAGCTAATACTATAACATTGTTCTTAAAAGAAATACAGACTTGGGCCCTGTCAATGACTGGTCATAGCATTTTCATCAAGCGATCAATACATACATTTGTTTTAAGTGTGTTTTTAGTGTGTTTCTGTTTAAAGATACTCCAGCATGTATTGTTGATTCATGAACACTGAACAACGCACACTGATAGCATTGTAACTCATGCTTGGACTAAGGTTCTCCAGCATGCCTGTTTCTTCCCTAAGGCACGTTGTAACCTTCTTGTGCCTGATCAGGGACACTGGGCAGCACTTCAGCGCTGTGCTTGGGGCCATTTTAAACAATGAAATCACCCGCAAAATGCACACAAATGTGAAAAGCGTGGCAAATAAATAGAATGTGAAAAACATATACTAGTTTATAGTTAAGAGACTTGAGACAAAGAAGATGGAGCCTTGTGTTATAAGACCTGAACTGGATATGTGTGAGCGTTGGTTGACCCAAGTTGATCTTGGGATTACAAAAATATCAGTAGATGAATTCTCAAATGTAGAATTCTTGGATAGTGAGGATCAACTGTATTTTACGGCATATCCTGTTCTCACCTTTAAGGTCTGATTTGGGACTCTTGAATCAACTTTTCAGCATGTGATGTGGCCGGGGTGGAGCTGGGACACACAGCTCAAATTCTCAGTCCAGGTGAGTCAGGGCCAAAAGTGAGAACCAGGCTTGAAGACTTCATAGTCATTTGGCAGAGTGATTTTAGGTTGAATTTTTTAAATGTAAACATATTTACATTTTAAATGTGTTTATTTTAAAAATATTAATTTTAATGTATCTTATAAAGCTTATTAATAGGTAAGAAAAAAAGAAAAAACTGGCCCTTTCCCTTGTACAGTTGGAAAGTCATGGCTGCAGTGGTTGTTTAACTCTGTCCCGCTGGCCCGGAAAGTAGAGCAAATCGGGCAGCAGGTGTCCTGTGGTCTAACCCGCGTTGACCATCTCCCGCGTGATCCTTCCCCGCCAAGTCTGCATCTGAAATGGGAGGGTGACACTTTTGTCATCCTCTAATGCTGAGATCCTTCAGAAGAGTGAAGGAAGGCCTTGTTGACCACTGCTCATCTGGTTCATCCTTCTTAGGAAGATAGAATTGGTAAAGCGCTAGAAAAAACACTTTTCTGCTCTGGTTTAAGCGATCAGAGAAAATATTCTCTGATTCTATGAAAATTTTAAATGCAAACATACTGCATATCTTTTCCTGAACATAGAATGACAACTGTTATATTTTTCTCTCCCTCCTCCTCTTATAGCACAGAAGAAAAATAATTTTAATAATATAATTTTAGAAAATTCCCATGAACAGTCTCAGATTCTTTCTATATCTCTAGAGTAAAATATTTACAAAAGATATATATATGTTATATATGCATATGTATTCACATAATATATATACATCTGTATTCACAATATATATTTATATATTCACAAGGCCCAAATCATGTCTCACTTTTTTTCATTAATTTACAACAGATACCGAGTGACAACCTACCATGTTTCAGGAATTGTTCAATACATATTTGTTGAATGATTTCATTAGTCATTGATTCTTCAAAGTGTTTTTTCAGATTTAAAAAAATCAATTTCTATTAAGACCTATATAGCAAAAGTTGCTCAGTCATGTCTGACTCTTTGTGACCCCATGGACTATACAGTCCATGGAATTCTCCAGGTCAGAATACTGGAGTGGGTAGCTGTTCCCTTCTCCAGGGGATCTTCCCAACCCAGGGATCAAACACAGGTCTCCGGCATTGTAGGCAGATTCTTTACCAGCTGAGCCACAAGGGAAACCCAAGAATACTGGAGTGGGTAGCCTATCCCTTCTCCAGTGGATCTTCCTAACCCAGGAATCAAACTGGGGTCTCCTGCATTGCAGGTGGATTCTTTAGCCACTGAGCTACCAGGAAAGTCCAAGCCCTATAGGCAGTAATATATATGAACATTGAAAAATAGAGAATTTGTACAGCACTTGGAGAAGGAGATAGAGTGACTCCAATATAAATGGTTAGGTCAGGCGCATTCTTGAAAAGTTCTACTAGATAGATGGCTGATTATCAGTCTCTGTCACACTGTCAAAAAGTAGTGGAAGAATAAGAGAGTTTAATTAGGAGAGAAGATCATTCCTCTGTTTGAAGAGTTGAAGCAAATGTGTAACAAACATCTTGGGCTGGTTCGGGCCCTGATTCGTGTGGGCACCAGGGAGCCAGCTGGTGAAAGTGCTGCCATGTTGTGAACAGACCCTTTGGCAAAGGCCTTCTTGGTGGCCGTCACAGATGGTTAGGAGGCTACGGGATCTCGCGGGGACTTCGCCCTACCTGAGCTGAGGGTGGCGGCCGTCGCTGTTCTAGATGAGTCACAGAATGGGTCCTATAAGGGCAAAGGGCCAGGAAGTAGGGAGAGCAGCTAGAATGCTTGGTGAACGGTCTCTCCTGTCTCGAAAAATGGACGCTGTTTATAAGCTGAAAATAGTTTCCAACTAGTGCTCGGCTCACTGGTGTGCCGTGTGTCTTGCTGGAAGGCCGTGGGCAAGTGTGGGTGACTTTTGACGTTTTGCTTAAACCCACTCACTGTTCACTCCAAAAGATACAGTGATTCTCATCAGTGATACTGGCGCTTCCAACATCAGTGATACTGATGCCTCCAACTCCAGACACACTGGAGTTTATCTCAACAGAAGAGGGAGGTCAGGTGGGCAGAAATAGGGCCAGTCCCCAGCCTCCATCCCCCGGAACAGAGATACCCTCAGCTGTTTCATTCATTGCAATTGTGAGGAAGGTTTTCCTACCATCCCCCTTACCCCCCAAAACTTCTGCTACTGAAGGATCATTTGAAAACCAGTAGAAAATCACTTCATATTTATCACTGAATTGATTTTAAGATAAATGGTATAAAAAGATGAAATTTGAGCTTCTTGTCAACAGTGTCTTTAAAATTTCAACAAAATATGAGCACATATACATTTGAAGGACTTTTCTTAGCGATTGAATCCACTTGTGACAAGCATATTCTTGTTTACTTGATGTTTGAGTATTTTAATCATCTAATTCTAGTCTAAAAATTAACTTTTTAATTTTTAATGTCATATAAGGCTTCCCCAGTGGGTCAGCGGTAAAAAATCCACCTGCAGTTCAGGAGATGTGTGAGATGGGAGTTTGTTCCCTGGATCAGGAAGATCCCCTGGAGGAGGGCGTGGTAATCCACTCCAGTATTCTTGCCTGGAAAATCCCCAGGGCAGAGGATCCTGGCAGGCTGGTCCATAGGGTCACAAAGAGTGGAACACAACTGAAGTGACTGAGCGTGAGCACATGGTTGTGTATGTGAGAGTTGTGTTTTTGTGAAGAAATCACTGATGATAAATAAAGATCTTAGTCACTGAACGAGTATAAATCATGGTCCAGGTTTCCCACACTGTCTGAAGGTAGAATGTTCCTATGAAAGCTTTCAGAAGCCAAAACGGTGTAAAGAGAAGAAGCAATTACATTAGGACACACCTTGCTAACGGAGGCACGAAATAGATCAAGGTAAAACACAGATGCTCATAGACAGATTAAAGCTGTGGCGGCGTGATGCTGAGATGCTGCGAGTTACCAGGAAAAGAGCTTGGCCGCCCTAGCCCCGCTTCTCTGGCCGCTTCCTCTGTGTTGCTGTTCGGGCTCAGTTGCCCAGTCGTGTTCAACACCCCTGCGGCCCCATGGGCCGCAGCACGCCAGGTACGGCTCCTTGCAAACAAATGCTGAATGCTGTTTTTGCTTTTCACCTTTAGTGAAAGCAAAAATCCTCTTCAGGTTTCTTTTGGTTATCGAAAACAGCTACTAATGTAGATTTTTGTAAAAGTGAAATGGCATAATGGGAACTTTTGAAAAGCAGGGGATGCTTGTGCTTTAATAATTTTATAGTAATATTTTCATAGTGAATGAAAAAAGTATAAAATTATATATATATATATATATACACACACACATATATCACAGTTAATAAAGGAACTGTGAAAATGCAGAAAAGTCTTACAGTTGCTGGGATAAAAGAGTCGAAATAATGCAATCTTATTAAATCATCCACAATAGATTTTGAACAAGCTCTTAAAGAGAATTATCCTTTGGAAAAAGGCCACTTCATTCATAGTAAGTGCATAGTTTTTACTTTCATTTAAACTATGTTATGTAAATATTTGACAGTGAAGTTTAAATCATTGACAGAAATTTCTCTAGTGTTGTTTGAGCCTCTGACATTTATTTCCCCTGTGAAACATTTGTTTCCATTGTTTAATATTTAAGATACATTGCAGATTAAAAGTCTAAAGATAGAGGAAAATCAATTGATAAATAAATTAATCCTCCTGTGACCTTTGAGGAAAATGCTTTTATATTTATATATATTAGACTTCTCTTATTTTCTCAAGTATGCATGTAATGTATTGAATCACAGAAATTTTCAGAAATAAACTCAAAACTTACTATTCTAGATAGAACTGTATGCAGGAAAATATGACAACCAGATAAAGATTCATATATTTAAACTTTCTTGCTTTTTTCTTTTGCACATTGAAAATAAGAAGTTGCTGGTGTTTTGTGTGTGTGTGTTTCTTTTTGGTACGGTACCAGGCTCTTAAGCCTGGGGTTACCTTTTTGGCAATAAGAAAGAGGCATTAAGCTGCTGGAACATGTGCCTTGAATAATTAACCCACATGGAACTGGTTATGTGTTTATAAATTCATGCCTGGACAAATTAAGATAGGCTCATATAATACAAAATTGTTAGAATGACAGAAATATCGTTTTGCTTATTTATTGCTACCACATCGATTACCCCACAATTTCGAGGCTAGAAACAATGATTCTATTTTATTCAAATTTTGCCACCGTGAGGAAGGGCTTGCTGAGTGGATTGTCCTTGATGGACGGGGTGCCAGTGGGAGTCCTGGGGCTGGGATCTGTTTCCAGGTTGTTTGGTTTCTTGGTTCACATGTCTCCTCTCCTCTGGCCGCCTCAGCCCCCAAAGCCTCCCCCTGGGGCGCAAGCTCCTCAAGCCTGGTTCTCCTGGTTCAGTCACTCCTTTCTGTGCCAGCTGCCTTTCTGCAAACTGGAGAGAAGCTCCTAGACCATTCACTGCCTGCCTCAGACTGGAACCGCTTCACTGTGTCAGATGCTCTTGGTCAAGGTGGTCAGAGGGTCCCCCAGATTCCAGGAGGAAATTCCAGAAATGGGCTTTGAATTAAGATTAGAGAACAGAGGATAAGACATTCAAATATGCATCTCAGTTTGAGGAGAGATAATTCTTCTATTTAATAGACCCTAGAATGAAATAAATATTGGTAGGAAATTGTGAGGCTTCCCTGCTAGCTCAGTGATAAAAAATCTGCCTACCAATCCAGGTGATACAGGTTCGATCCCTGGGCTGGGAATATCCCCTGGAGAAGGAAATGGCAACCCTCTCCAGTATTCTGGCCTGGAAAATTCCATGGACAGGGTAACCCGGTGGGCTACAATTCCTAGGGTCACAAAGACACAACTAAGTGGCTAAAAAACAACAAGTCTGACCAAGAGAGATCAGGAGGACTGCAAAGGGTGTCTGCATGGGGATCTTGGGGGTGTTTGTCAGAATACAGAAATGTTTAGAGGTTCTAAGAGTAAGGAATTGTTTTTCACAAACGACAGAATTTTGCAAAACTGGAAGGTTCATTGCTTTTATTAATTTTGGCTTCCGAGAAATATTTTATTTGAAAAAAAACGATTGCGGAAAAGATTGACCATTGGAGTAGATGTTTTGTCGGTCACCTCCAGTTCAGTGGTTCCAGTGAATAAACTTTACTTGCCTAAGTGTTTTCCAACTATATATTAAATAGATGTTTATTATAAAAATAGGAAATACAACAATAAGAATATACTAAAGAAAATGAAAATCATCAGTGAAAAATTATTTTTCTCTTTTGTATTTACTTCTTAAACAAATAGCAAACATTACTCTCTTAAAATTCCCTAGATATTTAGTAGACAAAGTTAGCCTATCATTTGTCTGTGTGTGCGTGCTTAGTCGATTAGTCATGTCCGACTCCTTGTGACCCCGTGGACTGTAGCCCGCCAGGCTCCTCTGTCCAGGGGATTCTCCAGGCAAGAATACTCGAGTGGGTTGTCATGCCCTCCTCCAGGGGATTTTCTCAACCAAGGGATCGAACCCAGGTCTCCTGCATTGCAGGTGGATTCTTTACCATCTGAGTCACCAAGGAAGCCCCCGTCATATGTCAAGGTAATGTATTAGCATTATATGTTTATAATTTTCAGTGTTGCGGAAGTTTAATTACATTCAATACTTAAATGTATTTCTTTATAGAAATGATCCTCTGGGGTTGCTCACAACATTCCTTGAGTGTATATACTAATTAAGATAGGATTACAGTTAGCTGTTTCACTAAAACAATGTTAACAAATTACATAAGAATTTTCTCCTTCCACAAAACATGTAAGAACACATACTGAAAGGTAAGAAAAATATGTATACATAATTTCTGATATTGAAAGGAATGTGCAAAGTTAATATACACTATCAGTGATTATATAAATTTATACATGACTTTCAAAATCAATTGTATACCAGGGGCTGAGAGTTATGTATTCTCTACTTCTTGAAATAAAAAGTTTGTTGAATTGTGGCATGGCATATACTAAGCACTCAGTAAATGTCAGCTATTAATAGTAATAACACCAATGAAATGGAAATTGTCTAAACTGAACAATGTTATCAGTACAGAACATCTGCTGAGTTTATTTAAATCATTAGTGAATACTTTTCTTGACTAATTCCTAGAGGAAATGTATAGCTTTTGCACTTTGCCATCTTGATTGGCTCAAATGCCCTTCACAGAAGGAAAAAAGCTAACAACTGAGAAATTATATTGCCTATCGTTTTATGACACAATAAATACATATTTTGCATACTTTATCTAATGGGGTTTTTTTTAAATGTGTTCTTGAATACTTATTCTGAAAATAGCTTCAGGCGTAGAAAGAGTGTTTTCTGAAATTACAGTAAAACGGTATGGGGCTAAATTTGAGATTCTGAAACATCATCTCTTTGTTCCCATTAGTGTACTGTATGTCCTTTGTGTGATGTGCTTATGATCATAAATTGGCAAAATATTTAGTTTGTTATCTGTATATTTCCCAAGGAAGAACTAAGAATCAGTGCTGAATATTAATTCCAGCATGACCGAGGGTTTTCTAAATGGCAATAATCATTTATCAGGGTGTTATTTTGCACACAGCTTTGGTCTTAGAGGTTATTTATTGTATCTGTTGAATATGAATTTGTGTGTAGTAGGTTGCCTACGCATATTTCAGGAATGTACCATGCTATCTAAATATATAAATCATCATCACTTTTTTTTTTGCCAACTGGCTAGACGTTACCACTCAGTAAATGGCAATCAATGTGCAGCAGAGAACCAAAGAGATATTAAGAATAGACATCTCTAAACTGAGAGCTCAGATAGGTTCATTATGGCTTTATTTGTAAGAAAGCATTCATTCCCAAATCTCTCTTTTTTAGTGCAGAGATAATCATCTTGCCAGTAGCAGACAGAAAACTGAAGAGTTGAGTGTTGTGCATCTGTATTTCTAATTATCTCATGTAGAGAGAGATACAGCCTGTAGGAAGAATAACACATTTCCTTTTTTGAAAATGCAGTTTATTATTTAAAGTTATAAAAATCACAATATTTTTACATGAGAGTATGGTGTCATCCAATTGTTGATTTAAACTTATATCATACACAATGGAAAAGTGTTAGGCACATCACTTCCTTAAATACCCAAGAGCAGTAACGATGCTGGTTCTGGAAGAGTAGCATTAGTATCACATGGAGCTTGTTAGAGCTCAAATTCCTAGCCTAAATGTCTTGAAATAAGCATTCTGGGGGATTTTAATGCATCCTAAAATTTGAGAGCCATTGCTCTAGACTGAGCAACTAAGGATAAAGGTCAAAATATGAGCAGCAATTAGTTAATAATGATCAGTGAATGTTAGTTGTTCAGTCATGTCTGACTCTTTGCGACACCATGGACTGTTTCCCACCAGGCTCCTCTGTCTATGGAATTCTCCAGGCAAGAATACTAGAGTGGGTTGCCATTGTCCTCTCCAGGAGATCTTCCCGACCCAGGGACCAAGCCAGGGTCTCCTGCATTGCAGGCAGATTCTTTACCATCTGATCCCCCAGACAGGAGGAAGGCGGTCAAATGCACAGAAACATACCCACTGTGCTGGCTCTCACCTTCCTAACCCTGCCTTATCCGTCTTAATAGCCACAGCCACTACCTGTCTGGTTCTAACTGTTGCTTCTTGACCTGCATACAGATTTCTCAGGAGGCAGGTCAGGTGGTCTGGTATTCCCATCTCTTGAAGAATTTTCCACAGTTTGTTGTGATCCACACAGTCAAAGGTTTTAGCATTGTCAGTGAAATAGAAGTAGATGCTTTTCTGAAATTCTCTTGCTTTTCTGTGATGCAACAGATGTTGGCAATTTTATCTCTGGTTCCTCTGCCTTTTCTAAATCCAGCTTGTACATCTGGAAGTTCTGGGTTCATGTACTGTTGAAGCCTGGCTTGAAGGATTTTGAGCATTACCTTGCTAGCATGTGAAATGAGTGCAATTGCACAGTAGTTTGAACATTCTTTGGCCTTTCCCTTCTTTGGGATTGGAATGAAAACTGACCTTTTCTAGTCCTGTGGCCACTGCTGAGTTTTCCAAATTTGCTGGCATATTGAGTGCAGCACTTTATCTGTCTTCATCTTTTAGGATTTGAAATAGCTCAACTGTAATTCCATCGCCTCCCTAGCTTTGTTCGTAGCAATGTTTCCTAAGGGTCACTTGACCTCACACTCCAGGATGTCTCTCTCTAGGTGAGTGAGCACACCATTGTGGTTATCTGAGTCTTTAAGACCTCTTTGTACAGGTCTTCTGTGTATTCTTGCCACCTTTTCTTAATCTCTGTGCTTCTGTTAGGTCCATACCATTTCTGTCCTTTACTGTGCCCATCTTTGCTGAAATGTTCCCATGGTATCTCTAGCTTTTTTGAGGAGATCTCTAGTCTTTCCCATTTTATTGTTTTCCTTTATTTCTTTGCATTGTTCACTTAACACTGTGTCTTAAAACAGCACAAATATTTATTTTTCAGCTCAATATATGTGGTATTTTTAAAAACAGGAATTTCCTTTTGGTTAATGTGTCTTACCTTAACCAATACCATCACCTTGGCAAAGAATACAAATCTTTGATTTCATTTACAAAAAGGAAATTTAGAAATATAATTTGAAAAACATGTCATTTTGTATTGAGTAATATTTTTTAGACTGATTTTTTATTCCAAGACAGAAAAAAGGATAAGCAGTCACTTTTCTTCTTGAACAATAGAGGAAATGTTATATTCATGGCTAAAAGATTGTTTCAAGAAAAATAACTTTTGAGAAGTAAAGAAATTCTGTGAGTTTTCAGTGATTCAGATGATGAATCTTTAGTCATATCTCCACATAGAGTCACAATGGAAAGTTATAATACAATAGGTTTTCATGTCAAATGTTTAACTGATTACCAATCTAGGTGACAGTCATGTCTACTCTGAGAGTTAGTGAGGTACCTGTAATGCAGAGGACTGCATTACATTTAATCATTTAATCTTGGCAGCTAGATGAGTAGTTACTCTCCAAAAAAAACTTTTAGAAATATGTGAGTCCAAAAGATCTATTAAGTGCAAATTTCCAAGTCTGAATTGAAACTATCCAAATCATCTCATTCCATTTAACAAACTACAGGCAAGGAGAGGATACCAGAATCACTTAAAATAGGTACAACTCTTAAGAAACACAACTTTTCTTGAAATTAACCTAAGGAGGCAATAGATAGTATATAAGAAGTTTAATACAGTATTTAAACATATGCCTAATACTTATCTCACCCTAGCCTTTGGTTAGTGCTTATTTTAATGTTCACCATTTTTATTTCTATAACCTAGATCAATGGACTTATTAAGCTCAGTAATAAACATTTTTCACCCAATGAATATTATGAATGGAAAGAGGATATAGTGAATAATATTCAAATATAAAATGTATTTGTATGAGTACATATTCTTTAGCAATCCATTCAAGAGGAAATATTTTTCTTTCTTAAAGAAAAGCATGTAAATCCATGGCTGATTCATGTCAATGTATGACAAAAACCACTACAATACTCTAAAGTAATTAGCCTCCAACTAATAAAAATAAATGAAAAAAAAAAAGTTACTGTTGGACAAGTTAAAAAAAAAAGCATCTTTTTTATGTATGCTTATATGAATATCACTTTATGATAGTTTAACACCTAACATATGTTTTCAAGACACGGATCATTCAGATAAACCTTAAGGAACTTTAGATCATTTACAGATCTTGTGATCTAGGGATTTTGAGATTTTACATGAAAAATATTTAAATGTTTGCCCAATTTTCCATTAATATCTCAATTTTATTACAATAAAAAGTTGAGGACTTTGAATATGAAATTACATAGTAGAGAGTGAAGCAATATATTTTTATATAGAAATGCTTGATTAAAGCATATGTTGATTCTCCTTCACGCCCATAAAATATTCCCCAACACTCCCCAAATATGAGTAATGTATAAGCTTAAATTAAATATGACTCCTCCAGTTTAAATAAAGCACTCCCTATAGGATTTTATTCTTGGGTGAATACAACTAAATTGCAATTAATGCTGCTATTGATGCTCTCAGGGTCCTGTGCATTTATGCACCAGCAAATGGATGTGCAATGCTGTCATTATTTCCAAGACATTTTATGGGAACTGCAGCAGCAGCAACAGTTTTATGCTAGTAACGTTCAATTTGGTTGAACGGCTCTGTCTGGATGGTAGTTTTATTAAATCAATGTTGCAGCACAGAAGTCTAATGGAAAAATGATGATTCAGTGTAAAGTTTACCCTACGATTACTCTCCTAGGAGATTAATACCCTAATTTGTGCTTCATGAGCTTATTATTATTTTAGAATCATTTTGGATAAAATTTGAAAATGTTTTCAACAAATGAATCCCAGAATTCTTATTAAGCACAAAAAGCAATAAAATGTAAATTTATTACACTGAATTGGAGCTGCTGGGTATTGTCTGTTTAATTCTTTATTACTAGTATATTTCTTTTTGGTGATGTTAGAACCGTACAATATTGCTTTTAGGTAATACCCACCATTAAATAATGAAAACATCTTTAATCACTTGACAGGGTACCTTGCCTCTCACTGATTGTCCCATCAGTTTTGCTTTTATGAGTATTGACTCCTGCATTTATATTAACTTCTTCACTAATTACTTTTAAAACATTAATGCCAAATGTTTTTTAATGAATGAAATGAGTTGGAGTTTTGTTGTTTAGCTTATTACATTTCAGTGCCAAATACTGCGCCAATTGTTTTTAAATTTTTTTAAGGTTTTCTGAATGGATACTGCCAATGTGAATGTCACAAATTTGTATTCTAGCCAAAATGAGGTATATATCTGTATATTGGCAACAATACAAGGTATAAGCATTTTAAAAATTACCTTTATTCAACATACAATAAGTGTTATGATCCTAAATTGTTATAAAAGAGAAAGGAAATCATATTTGATTTAGTCAATTTTATCAATCATTCATTTTATAAACCCATTTAACAACTAATTTTAACTCAAGGGATTACATTACTGCACTAATTTTAAAAAATTATTTTAATTTTGACTTATTGATCTTTGCTTTTTCTTCTCTTCAGCTTCATCTTTTCTCTTCTTTTTTCCTTTTTTTTCTCCCTTCTTTTTTCTCTTTGTCTAAATTATTTTGTGTTTGGACAAAATTATACATATTACCAAGTCATGTTGTTGTTCAGTCACTAAGTTGTTTATGACTCTTTGTGACCCTATAACTGCATGCAGCATGCCAGGCTTCCATGTCCTTCACTGTCTCCTGGAGTTTGTTCAAACTCATGTCCATTGAGTTGGTGATGCCATCCAACCATCTTCTTTTCTGTCTTCCCCTTCTCCTCCCGCCTTCAGTCTTTCCCAGCATCAGTTTCTTTTCCAGTGAGTCAGCTTTTCACATCAGGTGGTCAAAGTATTGGAGCTTCAACTTTAGCATCAGTCCTTCCAGTGAATATTCAGAATTGATTGACTGGGTGAAGTTAAGTGGGCAGGTTAGGGAAGAGTACAAATACTTTGGCAATGGTATCTAATTTTTAAAAAATGCAAAATTAAAACATTAGCAGAGGAAATTAATTTTGGAGGGAGAGGTGATTTATGCAAACAGGTGACTCCTGTTTGCATGACTTCTCTCATATCTTCTCTCATATCTTTCACACCCTATTATTATAGCGTTACGTAACTCTTCATGACCTTGAACTATGTCTCTCCCATATCACCTGCTGTTTATGTCTTGGCACATTGCTCTAACATATTATGACAGTCCCTTATTTTAGGGATGCATTACATTCCAAATGAGGAACAAGGTACAGATCTGTAATACTGTGTTTGTGTGACTATTTCTTTTCAATTCTTTTTATCTCAGCCTTAATTTCATTGGGGAGTTACGATCCAGTAACTACTTGCCTAGGAATTAAGGAAAATACTTGAAGGGCTCATGTTAAAAAAGAGTAAGATAACTTCAAAATCTTCCTTCCTTCTTCAAACCCTTCCTTCGATTTTATCATTTTTATGCAGATATTCACTTAGGGAGATGCAGTCTTATACACATAGGCACATTGTCATTATTCCAATTTATTATTGTTATTATAAAATAACAATAACACAACAAGTAGTAGCAATATTTGGGTAAGGCACATGACATATTGAAAGTTTCAAATTTGGTGATCCCATTGATTGTTACCTCGGACACATCTCATCCATATTTAGGAAATATCCTACAAAATTTTAAACAATTTGCCTTGCAGATATACAATACAGCTATCTTAATATTGTCTTTCACTAAATCTTTTCTAGAATGTGACATGTAATTTTGTTCCAAATTAAGCATCCAACAGACAAAACCTATTACACCTATATTAACACATTTTAGCAGAATGTTAGATAACCCTGAGAAACATGTGAATTGGTACAGCTTGGATACAGGATGGAAGAGAGGTTTGTTTGGTAGTACCCACTGGGTTATGGTTGAGCAGATTTTTAAGTTGATCCTGACAGTTACAGGAGTGCTGATTATAGTGGATATTAGTTGATTTTTCTGTTCACTCTTTGTATCACCCTCCCACCCCCACTGTCTTTGGGATTAAAAAGCATCCTCTTTAAAAAAAAAAATTATTTAAAAAATGTTGTATTAGTTTCAGTCATACAGTAAAGTGATGCAGTTATACATATACAATTATCCATTCTTTCTCAGGTTCTTTGCCCATATGCGTAATTACAGAACACTGAGCAGACTCCCTGCGCTATGCAGGAGGCCCCTGTTGGTTGTCTATTTTATATATAGTATCGGGTATGTTGGCCTCCCTGGCAGTTCAGAGGGTAAAGAATCTGCCTGCAATTGGGAGGCCCGGGTTCAATCCCTGGGTCCAGAAGATCCCTCGGAGAAGGGAATGGAAACCCACTCCAATATCTTTGCCTGGAAAATCCCACGGACAGAGGAGCCTGGTGGGCTACAGTCCACGGGGTCGCAAAAGAGTAGGACACGACTGAACGACTAACACTTGCTTCTGGTGTGCATGTGTTAATCCGCGCTCTTAACGTATCCCGCCGACGCCTAACGTATCCCTCCGCAGTGTTTCCCTTTGGGTAAGCATACATTCCTTTTTCAAATCGCTGAGTCTGCCTTGCCTTACTGCTCTTTGATGTTTTAGTCGCTCAGCCCTGTCTGTCCGCACGTGCACATATGAGAATGCAAGTGTGTATGTCTGACAGAGTTACATATGTGCAGTCAGGTTTGGAACTTGATTAATTTAGGGTTTTGACAGAGGAACACCCCTCGGTACAATTGCGACCAGCACGGAGGGACCATACTTTGCTTATGGAAAGTTGCAGCCACCCCAGATAATGGGGATTTCCAGCTTTAAGCAATCTCCAACCAAAGAGAAAATCATTTCATTTCTATCCAACCTAACACTGATGAAGAACAGTATTTTCTTTTGGGGTCCAATGCCTACGTTTCATTCTCTGATAAAACACAAAGAGATATTTTTATCGTTAGAAAATCTTGCGTAGGAGAGACTTTTGTCAATATAGGCATTGTGGTAAAATTCTAGGGCAGCAAAGCAGTAGAGAGGTAGTGTAACATCAGTTTTTATCATGAGGTCTTAGTTGGACTAAATAGCTATAAAAAAGATGTAATGATAAATAGTTCTTACTTGCTAGGAGACTAACACATTTCTTAGTGTTGTAAGACTGCAGTATTATAATTTTATCTTAAAAAGCTAGTAAACTAGTTAATATATATTTTATCTTTAGAAGATAATTGTGTTGTCTTCTAGAAACTAAGCTCTCTGCAATCAAATGTATTTCTCATTTTATTTGACAGATTAAAATTTAATAAATGCTAAATCCATTTTGGGTTCCCTGGGTGGCACTAGTGGTAAAGAACCTGCTTGCCAATGCAAGAGCTGTGGGTTCAATACGTGAGTGGGGAGGATCCCCTGGAGGAGGATATGGCAATCCACTCCAGTATTCTTGCCTGGAGAAGCCCATGGACAGAGGAGTCTAGTGGGCCACAGTCCATGAGGTCGCAAGGAGCTGGACACGACTGAGGATGCATACACACAAGTCCATTTTAAGGTAAAATACATATTCTCTCTGGTTAGGTTTTAACTTTTTGTCAATGCATATAATTTGTTGAATATATATTTTAAGACGTTAAGCAACAGTCACTCAAGAGTCAAATATGCAAAAAGGGTAAAGCGTAAGATCATTTTCCATTTAGATTTTTTCCTTTTGAAAGGTGAATTCCTAAAAATTTTAATAGGATATCATGTTGTAAAATTGTTTACTAGCCAAATAGTTGACTGAATCCTGAAAGCTAATGAATAAACCATGTAATGTATTCAGAAACTTTAAAATGGAAACAGAGTCCATATAACCCATATAGATACCCTTGATGATAATAAACAAATAGGGGATTAGTTCATAAACTTTCAAAATCATAATTCATGTCATTTGAGCTACAAGTGTATTAGTTACTACACATCATTTTTCTCATAAAAATTATGGTATTTTTTTAAAAGAATCCATTTTTATCTAAACATTAGATTGTATTTCTTGCCGACAGGAAAGACAAAGTTGCTTCCCTATGCGCCCCGCCCCGCCAAGTAACTGGACAGTGTGCTTCCTTCCTTTTGAGACCACTCATGGCTAGAGTTCCCCATTCTTTTGGACACACAGGTCATCAACATATGCCTTTGTAGGTGACGCCATTCAACAACACTCAGCTCTGTCTTTCTGTCTATAATCTCAGGCTAATTAGAAGTTCCCCTGAATTAACTGGATGACATGGTGGGTGGTGGGTAACTGTTAGAATGATTGGTGAGTTTGTAGTGACTTCAGATTGGCTCTTCATATGTGGATTCTCTTGTTAAGGTCAAGATAATGTAAGTCTTCTGTTTTGGGTTTTTTGTTTTTTTTTAGCATGCTTACCTTATTTTCACTGTAATATTGAAAACATATGAGATGAAACAAGTATTTTTCCACCAAAGTTATTTTATCCAACATGTTTAATTGTGTACAATTTATTACATCTACCATTTCTTTTCAGACTTCTTTTAGACCTGAAAGCATTGTATTATATAAATAAGTATAACTAAAGAGAGATTTCCCATATGTTTATGGCCAGATAACCTTTCTAATGCATATAAGAGGAAAGATAAGCTATTTTTTTCTGGCTCTCCGGTGAACCTGATAATAAATTCAGCATCCCTTCAGCTTCAGTGTTTTCTGATAGTCACCAGATAAGCTCCCTTTCTGTTGCGGCTCGGTCAGTCATTTGTCTCTCCCTCTGTTGCTGAGCCCTCTCAGGGCGTCGTTAGCACACAGCCGGTGACATGCTGACTAAATGAGGGATGCGGGCATGAGTTAAAGACCAGGCAAGCTATTTTTAATATTCTTTGTTTGTGCTACACCTCAGATGAAACAAAAATAGAATGAATTTGGAGAAATAAACATGTCTAGAATGAGACAAAGGAGAGAGAAAAATCAGAGAAGTCCACAGAGAAATAACATGGATGTGGAACATACATGGCATTAGTGTTCTGACGTCACTTTCCCTGACTGAGTACCTTTAAGTCAGCCTTTTTTGAGGAAAAATAAAACCTTCTGTGTAAGACTAGGTTCATAGAATAATACTAGGCTCTCTCTCGCTCTCTCTAAGTAAGTAAGTTTAGGAAGCCTTATAATTGAGAGAATGTTTCATCATTATAGAGCTTTCAAGCACACTAATACGTCTTATAAAGTTCTCAGACAGATTATGGTTATACATTTCCATATTCTTTAGACCATGCTTAATTTTCACCAGTACTCACTTTAGTATATATTGTTTTGGTTTCATTACTTCGGAAACACTGATCATCAATTCTCACTTTTCTGAAGCTTTGTAATTTCCAACATGGCTTAAGTTTCTGTTCCAGAGGGGTTCACAGGAAACCTGCAGATGTAGTGAGGCTACTACCACCCCCTGGGAAGCCAAAAATATGCATACTCCAACACAGAGTGCCTGAAAGGAGAGTGAGGTATCCTTTCCAGTCCTCCTCCTCTCTTTTCCTTTTGTTATTATTATTACTTTTTGACGTGTCCTGCCCCCAGCACAGGTTCTCCTCCCTGTCTATCCACTTATTACCCTGCTCTTCCTTCTTAGACATCTTCCTTTTTATGCTCATTTATGAGAAAGCACTTCAGTACATCATGTTTTAAACACTATAATATGTAAATTCAGTAGCAACATTGATCATTTTGCCTAGAATCATTATTACTGTAGTTCAGGTATTTGAATTTGAAAAAAAATGTGAAAATTAAATGAGGAGTCAGCAGCAGAAAATTCATAGATACTTGGCAAGATAATATGTGGACAATGTTTGGAGAAGACTCTTGAGAGTCCTTTGGACTGCAAGGAGATCCACCCTGTCCATCCTAAAGGAAATCAGTCCTGAATATTCATTGGAAGGACTGATGCTGAAGCTGAAGCTCCAGTACCTTGGCCACCTGATGAGAAGAGCTGACTCATTGGAAAAGACCCTGATGCTGGAAAAGATTGAAGGTGGGAGGAGAAGGGGACGACAGAGGATGAGATGGTTGGATGGCATGACCAATTCAATGGACATGAGTTTGAGGAAACTCCGGGAGTTGGTGATGGACAGGGAGGCCTGGCGTGCTGCAGTCCATGGGGTCACAAGAGTGGACACAACTGAGCAACTGAACTGATCTGAATCTTTCCAGAGCCTCATCTTCTTGGCTAAAGAGAACAGAAAATGTCTTGAAAGAATAAAAGGTAGGATTAAACATTAAAATCATGCTATGCAGAAAGGTTAATTTGATAGAATGAACCCAGTGGAAGGCATTGACTCAGTGTAACTTTGAAAATTAATATTTAAAGTTTCATTATATACAAACAAATATAGAAGAGATATTTACATTTTGATTATTTAGAACATAAAATTGTGTTGAACATAATTACAAACTGTGAAGGTAAATGTATATTGATACAGACTTTAGGGGGGATAATTTAATATTTCCTCCTGAATTTTTAAAAAAGCCTTTAAGTGCCAAATTACAGTTATAGTCACTTACTAATAAAGCTAAGCAATTGGAATAAAGAAGCAGAAGAAAATAATTCAGATACAAGAATGCTTTATTTTCATTATTCACATATAACCATAAAAATTAACTGGATACCACAAATATAAGCAAAATTTAAATAAATTAAATCCATTTATTGGATTTGTATGGAGTTATTAAAAATTAAGATTTTTGGCACTTGCGTAGATTTTTAGGAAGATGTGGATTAAAATGGAGTGTGTAAAAGGCCCCTTAAAAAGGAGCACCACAATTTTGGAAAAATGTTAATATAATTTGGGAAAGTATACTAATATTGAAAGAAGCTACTTTGGAAGTAAATATTAAAATATATGATTTTTATAAATTTTACTATTGTAAATTTTCAATAATGGCATCATATTACTTTTACAACTAGGAAACATTTCCTTGAAAGTGTTTGAAATAACTTAATAAATCTTGTATAAATGGTATAAAGAAAACTAGTGTTAATATTTATCAATATATTATATCAATATATTATCAATATAAACTGTCACATCGGCATTGTTAATATAATAGAGCCTTCAGTAGAAAGGTTACATAATTTAATGTAGGACTTTGGGGTTTTTTAGTTTCCAGTTTTAAAGGGAAATTTTATTGCTTGATACAATTTAATTGCACAAAATAACACTGCCAAAAATGTGTCTAGGACACTGTTAGTCTGAGCAGCGTAATTAAAATAAGACTAGTGAAATAAATAAAATTGGTGCAGATGAAATACCTTTGAATACATTGAATTCTAATCTCAATTCATTATATATGAAAATGTTAATATTTATTACATTAAGGGTAATTTATGCATTTTATGGGCTTCCCAGGTGGCCCTTACCTAGTGGTAAAGAACCTGCCTGCAAGGTGGGATATGTAAGAGTCGAGAGTTTGATCCCTGGGTCTGGAAGACCCCTGGAGGAGGGCATGGCAACCCATCCGGTATTCTTGCCTGGAGAAGCCCATGGACAGAGGAGCCTGGTGGGCTATAGTCCATAGGGGTCTAAAGATCAGACATGACTGAAGCGACTTAGCATGCCTGCATTGTATAGTTCCTTGCAGCTTTAGTTACACTCAGTCATGTTTCTAAAGATGACTTTTTTAATGAAAGTAAATTTGCTTATTTAAAACACTTAGTTACTAATTACCCTGGTTAAAAATAGTTATTACACTACTGGATTTGGGTAAAGTATTATTAGAGTAAGCTGAAGTAATTTAAATCATATCATCTTCTTTGTATATTTTTAAATATACTTGAGTATTATGTATGTCATAGACTCAAGGTTTTTAAGTCTTAATTTCTTTCTTTCTTTGAATCACAGACTGGTTCAGATCTTTTTTTTTTTTTTTGCTTTAGAAAACTGTATAATAGGGTGGAGTCAGCCAGGACGTTTTCTTTCAGATCAATTCAGTTCATTTTACCACTACGAAATAGGAGAAGTCCTACCTAAACTGTGTGGGATAAAATGATTGAAAAGACATGGTCCCTTCACTCCATTGTTCATGTTTTGACAAGCAGGATGTAAAAGTAATTGATGAAACATGAAATATGGGATAGTAATAACAATAAACACACTGATGAATTAAAAGATGTTAGCCCATAAAGCTTAGTCTTTAATGAATTGTTCTGATAAAATATCTATTGTATATATGAGATGTCACTATAGTTGCAAAGTGATATTCCGCATTTTAAAATTTTGCTTAAATATTTATACGTACCATCAAATTTTACTTAAGCATCTAAACCCTACAGAAATAAATGTCTGAGATTTTATTTTATTGTTGCATGTTTTAAATAATAATATACACTTACCTCTGACACTATGTGAGATAGTATATATCATTTAGTTTCTTTATCATCTGGAAAAGACCCCGATGCTGGGAAAGATTGAGGGAAGGAGGAGAAGGGGATGACAGAGGATGAGATGGTTGGATGCCATCACTGACTCAATGGACATGAGTTTGAGCAAACTCTGGGAGATGGAGAAGGACAGGGAAGCCTGGCGTGCTGTAGGCCATGAGGTTTCAAAGAGACGGACACGACTGAGCAACTGAACAACCGCAATCATCAAAGATCTTTGTCTTAAGGCACATGAGACAAAAGGCAACCAAATCATTTGACATTATTTTGACAGTGTTCTAGGTTCTTTTAGAAAGTTTTCTGTATCTAATATCTTGAATTTTACTATCATTTTTTAAACTTATGGATTTATTGCCGTCTTTGCAGTAACCTTTAAGAAAGGATTTTTTTTTAAGTCAAACATAGTGTTGTAAGTACATTTTTAACAGACAATGAGAAGATAACACAGAGGCTCAAAATTTTCTATAGAACAAAAGTTTACTATGGACCATAATTCTTTTAGGAGAAAATACATAGATACTTGCAAAACTAAATTATTCTTTCCAAGAGAAATAGAATTATTGATTATCTGTCTGCATTCTGGATTCATTAGTTAAGATAATTTGTTGTCATATAAACATTTTTATGTCAGTAACTGACTTGGTTTGGGCAGAAGTAATAGTTCTCATGTGAAATTTATAGATATGATTCTATCTAGCTTTCATGATATCTTCTGAGATGTGGAGTATTGTTCCATGTTATTGAATTATCTTCTAGCTTTTCAAAACTTACTGAATTACAGTTCAAAAATGTGACAGAGGAAAATAAATCTATCCTTTTTAATTCCCTTTCTGCTTTCAAAGGAAGATAAATCATGGCAACAGGATCCTGTCTTGTTTTTTGAACCTGGTTATGGATATGACTTCCCTGGTGGCTCAGATGGTAAAGCGTCTGCCTACAATGCGGGAGACCTGGGTTCAGTCCCTGAGTCAGGAAGATCTCCTGGAGAAGGAAATGGCAACCCACTCCAGTATTCTTGCCTGGAAAATCCCATGGACAGAGGAGCCTGGTAGGCTACAGTCCATGGGGTCGCAAAGAGCCGGACATGACTGAACAACTTCACATGGATGGGATGGGTAAGAAAGGAGGCGAAGAGACAGGGGTTAATTGCTCTGAAAGGAGTCTAAAAAGAAAGCCAGAGGGGTGGGTGGGATCCAGGAAGTCAGTGGACTGGCAAAACAGGATGTAGGAATAGTTGGAAACATGTAACATAAATGTATTACTAAGTTGTTTATTCTGTGACTTGTTATGTAATGCCTCTCAGATTCCCACGGATTTTTCACTGAAGCCCATATTTCTAAGCTTTCATTCAATAAAGTTCATCTTCATGAATGACACAGTCCACCAAAAGAAGTCATACACAGAGTCACTAACTTGATCTAAAATTAGTATTTTATGATATGTGGATGAGGAATGAGGTGATTTGATTGAAAAATTTTAATGAACCTATTTTAATGCTTATGTTCCATGAGTAGTTCCCAATTATTTTTTAGAAAAATCAAGCAATATACATAATATATACTGCACTTGAAAATAACTTATAGCCTTGTTTATCCTCCAAAGAAATAAACCTCAATTTAAACTCTGTAAGATTAGTTTAGTGTAATAGATGCCATCAGTCAGTTCAGTTGCTCAGTCGTGTCGACTCTTGTGACCCCATGGACCGCAGCACGCCAGGCCTCCCTGTCCATCACCAACTCACAGAGCTTACTCAAACTCATGTCTATTGAGTCGGTGATGCCATCCAACCATCTTATCCTCTGTCATCCCCTTCTCCTCCCGCCTTCAATCTTTCCCAGCATCAGGGTCTTTTGAAATGAGTCAGTTCTTCGAATCAGGTGGCCCAAGTATTGGAGCTTCAGCTTCAGCATCAGTCCTGCCAGTAAACACTCAGGACTGATCTCCTTTAGAATGGACTGGTTGGATCTCCTTGCAGTCCAAGGGACCCTCAAGAGTCTTCTCCAACACCACACTTCAAAAGCATCGGATCTTCAACTCTCAATTTTCTTTATAGTCCAACTCTCACATCCATATGTGACCACTGGAAAAATCATAGTTTTGACTAGACAGACATTTGTTGGCAAAATAATGTCTCTGCTTTTTAATATGCTGTCAAGGTTGCTCATAGCTTTTCTTCCAAGGAGTAAGTGTCTTTTAATTTCATGGCTGCAGTCACCATCTGCAGTGATTTTGAAGCCCCCAAAAATAAAGTCAACCACTGTTTCCACTCTTTTCCCCATATATTTGACATGAAGGGATGGGACCTGATGCCATGATCTTAGTATTCTGAATGTTGAGTTTTAAGCCAACTTTTTCACTCTCCTGTTTCACTTTCATCCAGAGGCTCTTTAGTTCTTCTTCACTTTCTGCCATAAGTGTCGTATTATCTGCATATCTGAGGTTATTGATATTTCTCCCAGCAATTTTGATTCCAGCTTGTGCTTCATCCAGCCCAGCATTTCACATGATGTACTCTGCATATAAGTTAAATAAGCAGTGTGACAATATACAGCCTTGAGATGCTCCTTTTCCTATTTGGAACCAGTCTGTTGTTCCATGTCCAGTTCTATCTTTTGCTTCCTGACCTGCATACAGATTTCTCAGGAGGCAGGTAGCGTGGTCTGGTATAATCATCTCTTTAAGAATTTTCCACAGTTTATTTTGATCCACACAGTCAAAGGCTTTGGCATAGTCAATAAAGCAGAAGTAGATGTTTTTCTGGAACTCTCTCACTTTTTTGATGACCCAACGGGTGTTGGCAATTTGATCTCTGGTTCCTCTGCTTTTTCTAAATCCAGCTTGAACATCTGGAAGTTTACAGTTCACATACTGTTGAAGCCTGGCTTGGAGAATTTTGAGCGTTACTTTGCTAGCATGTGAGATGAGTGCAATTGTGTGGTAGTTTGAGCATTCTTTGGCACTGCCTTTCTTTGGGATTGGAATGCCATAGACATGATCTACTGGTTTATCCAAGCTTTTCCATTTTGATTTCAAAACAGACGCTTTGCTTGATGGTTAAAAATATTTTCACTTTAATGGTTTTTTCAGATGTTGTAGATATTGATCTGCTGTGAAAGAAAACCATTTTTTTTCTTTACGTGAAGTTTTTTTTCCCTAGTTTCTTTGGTTTTACTTGTTTTGTTTATGTTTTTTGGTATTTTTTTTAACTGGGCCAAAGGAGAACTGCTCTGTCAGCGGCAATGATGTCTGTGCTGTTGGTGACTTCATGAAGCTTCTGTTCTTTCTGGTAATAGTTATGCTCATCTGAGCTACAGAAATTATTTGCTCATAATCTGCAAATGGAGCTTCCCAGGTGGTGCTAGTGATAAAGAGTCTGCCTGCCAGTGCAGGAGGCGTGGGTTTGATCCCTGGGTTGGGGCGATCTCCTGGAGAAGGAACTGGCAACTCACTCCAGTATTCTCACCTGGGAGATCCCATGGACAGAGGAGCCTGGCGGGCTACAGTCCATGGGGTCACAAAGGAGTTGGACATGACTGAGCGGCTGAGCACACCATCTGCAAATGCATTAGGTCCACATGCTTTAAAAGTTAAATATTGACTTGAAAATTGATCTAAAGTTATTCCTGGTTCTTAAATTTATAGGTTCAAATGTTTTTCCAACTTCCATCTCAGTTTTTCAGCAGCTGGGAGAGTGAAGAGATGATGTCTTCAAATGCACAGGTGAAGAAGTCTCTCTTTTCAAAGATTCTATTCACATCTGTGTGTGTCTTACGCAGTAACTTCTGTATCCTTATACAGATGAAATCTTTGTGTTTATTTTGTGTTTGAGGAACACATTAATTTGTGATTTTATTTTAGTTAATTTTGTTAATTTAAAAATTTTTGATTTTCAATTAAAATTTAATTAAAATTAATTTTAATTAATTTTTTCTAAATTTTTAATTTAAAAAATTTTAATTTTAGTTAATTTTTTAAATGTTGTTAATTTTGCTATTTTAGTCAAACTGAACAGTTCTGGTAAGAATGGAGGTTACAGACTGAATTATTAAAAATTTAAAACTTGAAAGTATTATTAGATTAAGCAACCTAAACATAAGAAATGAACCAAGCAGTACTTTCCAAGTGTTTTGGGTGTCACAGCCCCTTAGCAGAAAGTGTCTTTTATTAAACCTTCTTTATTTCATATGTTATTTTACAGATGTACTTTGTTTTATCGGTTTTTTTTTGCTTTGTTGCACTTCACAAATCATGAGCTTTTTTTCCAAATTGAAGTTTTGTGGCAACTTTGCATCAAGCAAGTCTATCGACACCATTTTTTCAATAATATTTGCTCACATTGTGTCTAGGTCACATTATGGTAGTTTTCACAAGATTCCAAAATTTTTTGTTACTGTATTCATTACCATGATCAGTGATCTGTGATGTAGCTATTGAAAAAATATTATGACTCACTGAGGGCATAGTTGATCATTAGCATATTTTAGCAGTAGATTATTTTTTAATTAATATATTTAATTAATGCATGTTTTTTAAGCCATAATTCTACTGCACACCTAACAGACTACAGTATAGTATAAACATAATTCATATGAAAGAAAGTGAAAGTGAAGTCGCTCAGTCGTGTCCGACTCTTTGCGACCCCGTGGACTGTAGCCTACCAGGCTCTATGGCATTCTCCAGGCAAGAATACTGGAGTGGGTTGCCATTATGTGCTGGGAAATAAAAAAATTCATGTGGACTCACTTTATTGTGATATTCTGTTTATTTTGGTGGTCTGGAATTGAATCCATAATACCTCCGAGATTTGGGTGTACACAGTTTAAGGTGCTTAGAGCACTTCTCCGAAGTCAGGTGGTGAAACTTGAGTGTCAGTTACGTTGTCTTCCCTGAGTAGGAATGTGTAGTGATTTAATGAACTAGAGAGTGTGGCTTTGGCATGAGGGCCTTCAGTTATCTAAGTAGATTCTAAGTAATGTTTACGTTAGAGTTCCTGGTGGCTCAGTGCTAAAGAATCCACCTCCCATGCAGGAAGCACAGGAGACGTGTAATTAATCTGTTGTGCTGTTTAATTTGAATCCCATATCTCCTTTTCATCTTCACTGCATCTGCTTTAGTTCTGATACACACTAGTACACTTAACTATATATTTCCTTGCTCTGGGCTCCTCACCATGACTGGGAAATATAGCCATTTTGTTCCTGCAAAAATCCAGATAGTAAATATTTTAGGCTCCTTTGTGGACCATAAAGTCACAAGCACTCAGCTGAGCCACCGTGTTGTAAAAACTACCACAGACAGTGCATAAATGAATGAACCTGGCTAGGGCCCAATGAAATGGATATTGAAATTTGAATTTCATATAATTTCCACCTGTCATGAAATATTCTTCTCCTATTTTTCAGTCATTTAGAAATGTAAAAATTATTCTTGGATCTTGTGTATGCTAAGTCGCTTCAGTTGTGTCTGACTCTTTGTGACACCATAAACTGTACCGTCAGGCTACTCTGTCCATGGGTTTTTTCAGGCAAGAATACTGGAGTGGGTTGCCATTTTCTACTGCAGGAGATCTTCTTGACACAGGTATTGAACCCATGTCTCTTGCATCTCCTGCATTGGTAGGCAGATTCCTTACCACTTGAGTCATGCATAAATCTGGCCCATGGTCTATATTTTGTATGGGCCACAAAACGTTTTAAAACCACTGATCTACACAATTTAAACTTTATTCAGTAAGTCATATTTATAAAAATCACTTTGTAATAAATTTATACATACTCCTCCTTTCCTTACTATATTTTAATGCCAGCTTTTTGAGAAATAAATCACAACCTTACAACTTATCCCTTTAATGTGTACAATTTAATGATTGCTGGAATATTCACAGATTTGTTCCTGTATCACCCAATCAAATTTAGAACATTTTCATCACCATAGAAAGAAATTCCATAACCATCACCACTCACTTCCATTTTTTTCGCAATTCTCCTGCAAGCCTAGACAACTGCTGGTGAGTGGTTTCTATTGGTGTGCCTGTTCTGTACATTTCATACAGATAGAATCATACAACATGTGGTCTTCTGGGACTAACTTCTTTCACTTGGCATCATGTTTTCAAGGTTCGTCAGTGCTGTGGCTTGGATGTGCACTTGGTTCCTTAAATTGCCAAATAAAACTCCACTGTATGGCTGTCTCTCATTTTGATTATCTACTCATCATGTAATGGCCATTTGGGTTGTTTGCACTTTTTTGACTACGGTCAATAATGCTCCTGTCAACTTTCATGTACAGACTTTTGTGTGGACCTGTGTTTTGTTTTTCTTGGATATAGCTCTAGCAGTGGAGTTGGAGAGTCATATAGAAATTTGCCAAATTTCTTTTGTTAGTGATTCCTAATTTCATTTCACTGTAGTCTTGGAACTTAGTGTGACTTCATTCCATTTAAAGTTATTAAGGTTTCTTTTATGGTTCAGCATATGGTCTGTGCTGGATGGTGTTTCATGTGCCCTTGGGAAGAATATATATCTTTTACATTAAGTTGCTGGGAGAACAGGGAATATAGGGGTATCCACTAATCCATGTATATATTCATATGTGTAAATATTTATAACTAAACATATATCTCTATATTAAGTGAAACTTGAGTTCCTACTGATGTCTCCATATCTCATTCATCATCATGTCGATTATTCCATCTCCTCCCCTTGCTTATCTGAGACCTCCCATTCCAGCAGTGAGAAAGAAACCTGGTACCTACCACCACCATCTTTGCCTAATTTTTTAATTCCAGGTTACGAGTATGATAGTTTCAGAATGATTGCCCTGTACTTCTGTGGGCAGATATGAATTTGAGCAAACCGGGAGATAGTGGAGGATGGAGGAGCCTGGCATGCTGCACTCCATGGGGTCACAAAGAGTCGGACATGACTTAGTGGCTCAACAACAACAGCTTCTGTGGGAAGCAGCTTTGTCCATAAGATTCTGTGATTTGTTTGATTCTTTTTGCTGTTAATCTCACAGTCTCCCCTCCTTTTCAAAGTTACTTAATTCAGCACCTGTTCCCTCACCCACTTCAGTGAGGTCATTTCAGACATTTATATTATTTAGTCACATTCTACATTCTACCTTAGATACTGTTGTTGTTCAGTTGCTAAGCTGAGTCCAGCTCTGCGACCCCATGGACTGCAGCACGCCAGGCCTCCCTGCCCTTCACCATCTCCTGGAGCTTACTCAAACTCATGTCCATCGAGTTGGTGATGCCATCCAACCATCTCATCCTCTGTCATCCCCTTCTCCTCATTCTGCCCTCAATCTTTCCCAGCATCAGGATCTTTTCCAGTGAGTCAGCTCTTCCCATAAGGTGGCCAAAGTATTCAGCTGATCAGCTTCAGCATCAGTCCTTCCAATGAATATTCAGGACTGATTTCCTTTAGGATGGACTGGTTGGATCTCCTTGCAGTCCAAGGGACTCTCAAGAGTCTTCACCAGCACCGCAGTTTAAAAGCATCAATTCTAAAGTTGCTCAGCCTTCTTTATGGTCCAACTCTGTCTCTACATTACTAGTGGTAAAACAATGGCATTGACTATACAGACCTTTGTCGGCAAAGTAATGTCCCTTCTTGTTTAGTATGCTGTCTAGGTTGGTCATAGCTTTTCTTCCAAGGAGCAAGTGTCTTTATTTCATGGCTGCAGTCACTGTCCACAGTGATTTTGGAGTCCAAGAAAATAAAGAAAATATATCTTAGATATACATACTTTTAATTGAAAATCCTTTAATTACTACTGACTTGTAAAAAAACACAGAGCCTACTTTTATAAGGCAAATGCTGAGCTTTTGTTGTTTTGATTTTCCACATAAAAACTAGTGATTCTGTTTTCTATACCATAATAATAGTCACCATTAAGGAACCTTAAACTTAGTGGTAAGCATAATTGTAAAACTGTCTTCTAATACAAATGCTTCATCTTACAGATGCACAAACCAAGACTGAAATACAGAAATTATTAATATCATAGTAAATTAATGGTGAAACCAGATTAGTCTTGAGGCTACTCTAGAAAGAATGTTCATGTCTTCTATTCTCTCGGATACAGTATCAGCTAATATTTTCTTATCATTTTCCTTTCATAATTTAACATTTTCTAAGATGACCAGGGGCTTCCCAGGTGGCACTAGTGGTAAAGAACTTGCCTGCCAATGAAGGAGACCATAAGAGACATGGGTTCGATCCCTGGGTCGAGAAGAACCCTTGGAGGAGGGCATGGCAACCCACTCCAGTATTCTTGCCTGGAGAATCCCATGGACAGAGGAGCCTGGTGGGCTGCCGTCTATGGGGTCGCACAGAGTCAGACAAGACTGAAGTGATTTAGCACACAAGATAACTGGAGTTTGTATAAGGCAGAAACTAACTTTGAAACAAATAGCTCTTCTAGAGGTTCTAACAGTATATTAGACTTCTGAATCAAGGGGAATTAGTGCAAGGACTTTGTGTTTGGCGTTGATCCAGGAGATTCCCCAAAGTGTAGCCTATTCACTGATTATAAGAATTCTTCTCTCAAGGAAGGCTTTCATCTTGCCAGTTTTTACAATGCGAAGGATCTCTAAATAGTCCTCTACTCCAGCATTTATTGTTCAAACTTTCTATTTAAATGTGAGGTTTAATAAAATTGGATCTCCATCATCTAAGTGTTCATCATTCATGCTGTAATTCTGCCTGGACCACATTAATTAATCTGTAGCACCATCACAGCATATGTAACATTGTTCAACATCTCTCTCAGTTGGAAACTATTAAAACAAACATTGCTTTAGAGAAACTGGCAGTGCTTGCATTGGGTTGCTCACTATCACCTCTTTCCAGGAAAAAAGAAAACAAACGTGAATTTCTGTTGCTCTGTCAGGGCCAAAGAACAAAACACAATGGATCTAGCAGTATAAAAGGAATCAAGAACTGCATAAATCACCAGACAGAAACCACCTGCACTTCTGATTTTTGTGGTCAAATCTTGCAGTGAATATTGTGTATTGGTTTAGTACTCCTGTTTTCCCTCTGATTCTTTTTTTTTTTCTTTCTCTACACTTCTGTGTATATCCTTCTCACCATCTGTAATGAAAGGAAATTACATAAAATTCTATAGTAAATTAGATGATGACCTACCACCTAAACCAAATAGTAGTAATATACCAGGCATTACTGAAAGCGCCATAAATTCCATTCTAGTCTCTGTTTAATGACTTCTCCTTTACTCTCCTGTCCAACTAACCAGTAACTCTTTACATTTCTTTACGACTTTTTCTGCTGGCCAGTTTTTTTTTAATTCCCATCATTGGCACAATTTTATACCTTCATCTCAGACCTTGCCTTCATTTCTCAGTGAACTCCAAACTGTATTCTCTAAAGAAGCTTCCCTCTGCAGTCTCCACTTATTTATGCACGTAACACTCACTTAAGGATTCCTGACCTTGAGTTGGAAAGGAGTACAGATATTTGCTGGGTCCCAGCTTCTTCTGAATAAGGCAGTAATTGCAAGGTATCACCCCAGGTACACCACAACATAAGTACCCTCTGCCCCAAAGACTCTGTTTTCTTCCTTTAAGTCTTTGCTCATTATTATTGCTAAACAAAATACATTTTTTAAGCGTTCCATTTTATATCAGAGTAGAGTTGATTAACAATGTTGTGTTAGTTTTAGGTATACAGCACAGTGATTCAGTTATACATATACTGAGTTGGCCAAAAAGTTCATCTGAGTTTTTCCATATCAGCTTATGGACAACCCCATGTGAGCTTTTTGGCGAACCCAATACACATATCTTTTCTTTTTCAAATTTGTTTTCCCATTTAGGTTGTTACATAACACTGAGTCGAGTTCCCTGTGTTATACAGTAGGTCCTTGTCGGTTATCCATTTCAAATATAGCAGTGTGTACATGTCAATCCCAAACTCCCTGTCTATCCCTCCCCCCACACCGTTCCCCTCATAAGTTCCTTCTCTGAGCCTGTAAGTGTGTTTCTGTTTTGTAAATAAGTTCATTTGTATCATTTTTAAAGGTTCTGCATATAAGCAATGTCAAACTATATTTCTTTTTGTCTGACTTATATCATTCAATATGATAGTCTCTAGGTTGATCCATGTTGCTGCAAATGACATTATTTTATTCTTTTTAATGGCTGAGAATATTTCATTGTATATATGTACTATATCTTTTTTTTTCCATTTATTTTTATTAGTTGGAGGCTAATTACTTTACAATATTGTAGTGGTTTTTGCCATACATTGACGTGAATCAGCCATGGATTTACATGTGTTCCCCATCCCGATCTCCCCTCCCACCTCCCTCTCCATCCCATCCCTCTGGGTCTTCCCAGTGCACCAGCCCTGGGCACCTGTCTCATGCATCCCACCTGGGCTGGTGATCTGTTTCACCCTTGATAGTATACTTGTTTCAATGCTGTTCTCTCAAAACATCCCACCCTCACCTTCTCCCACAGAGTCTAAAAGTCTGTTCTGTACATCTGTGTCTCTTTTTCTGTTTTGCATATAGGGTTATTGTTACCATCTTTTTAAATTCCATATATATGCATTAGTATACTGTATTGGTCTTTATTTTTCTGGCTTACTTCACTCTGTATAATGGGCTCCAGTTTCATCCATCTCATTAGAACTGATTCAAATGAATTCTTTTTAATGGCTGAGTAATATTCCATGGTGTATATTTCCTCTTTATCCATTTCTCTGTCAAAAGACATTTAGGTTGCTTCTGTGTCTTACCTGTTGTAAACAGTGCTACAATGAACATTTGGATGTATGTATCCTTTTGGACCGTATGTCCCCAGGAGTGGGATTTCAAGATCATATGGCAGTTCTATTTTTATTTTTTTTAAGGAACCTCCATACTGTTGTCCACACTGGCTGTACCAATTTCTATTCCCACCAGCAGTGTAGGGGAGGGTTCCTTTCTCTCCACACCCTCTCCAACACTTACTATTTGATGATATGCATTTCTGATTGGTGTGAGGTGATACCTATTGTAGTTTTGCTTTGCATTTCTCTAATAATTAGCGATATTGAACATGATATTTCATGTGCCTCTTGGCAATGTCTTCTTTGGAGAATTGTCTGTTTAGGTCTTCTGCCCATATTTTGATTGGGTTGTTTGTTTCAGTGATATTAAACCTCAGGAACTGTTTCTGAATTTTGGAAACTAATCCCTTGGGGGTCACATCATTTGCAAATATTTTCTCCCAGTCTCTGGGTTGTCTTTTTGTTTTGTTTATGGTTTCCTTTGCTTTGCAAAAGCCTTTGAGTTTAATTAGGTCCCATTTGTTTATTTTTGTTCTTATTTCCATTACTTTGGGAGGTGGGTGGGAAAAGATATTGCTGTGATTTATGTCAGAAATCCTGCCTAAGTTTTCCTCTAAGAGTTTTACAGTATCTGGTCTTACTTTTAGGTCTTTAATACACTTTGAGTCTATTTTTGTGTTTGGACTCAAAGAATGATCTAATGTTCTATTTAAAATGCATTATTTTTTTTAAAGATATTGCAGATGAGCTATTTTTAATTTTATTTATTGCTCTGTTTGTTTTGGCTGTGCCTGGTCTTCGTTGTGGCAAGCAGGATCTTTAGTTGTGGTATATGGAATCTAGTTTCCTGACCAAGGAATGACGGTGGGCCCTCTGCATGGGGACCCAGAGTCTTAGCCACTGGGTCACCAGGGAAGTCCCTTAAAATACATTCTTAAATAGTACATTTCATATACGTCAGAATCACTTGGAGGGATTGTTGAAATGTAAGCTGCTGGACCTCACCCTCAGGGATTTTGATTCATCATTTGTTCCCAGGCGATGCTGAAACTGCTGGTGTGGGCAGCACACTTAGAGAACCACTGCCCTGGGAGGCTGTGTGTGGACAGCTGGTTCACTAGCTTACCTTCGTTGTGAGGGATCCCAGAGAGAGTCAGTCTAGACTCTTAGGCTCTTCTTACACTATTTGTTCAAAGTTAATGAGAAAATTAATTGTCCAGGGGTGTGTAGAATGTTTTCTTTGGAAAATAATGACAGCAAGTAATAAAAACATAACTTTTTGATGGATTCTTGTAAATGGTTATAAATTGTTGAAAACAATGCATGTATGCTAGCATGTTAATAACATTTTCATCTTTATGTTGACTAAGCAGAAAATCAATATTGTACCCTAGAGTGATTTTCTGAAAAATACAATAGCTTTTCGTTTTTAATTTTTGCTTAGGAAATTTGAATTGGCTCATTTTTACAGATTAAAAGTAAGTCTATTACCAACAGGTATTTTACAAATAAATGAATAAATCCATTGTTAATTTTCCTATTTGAAAATTTCTTTTAAAAGGGCATTACCAGCCAGAGTTATTAATAAATGTAACCTTTTATTTCTTAAGAATTTCTGAACTTTATGAATGAATTTTTCATTGGGGAGCCAATTTTCATCAGGCAGTAATTTTGTAGGCTAATGGCACTCATCAGGAAGAACCTGCTGCTTTCATAGTTTAATATTAATTGAAGCTGAGCCCTTGAAAATAAATGTATGCCAAATCAAATTTCCTAATTGGCCACTAATAAAATAAAGACTTTAATACCTATCATAATTTGGTAAGGAAACTAGAGACTTTTTTGTATGACATATACACACATTAAAAACTTGTTAATTTTCTGTGTGATTTTAATCCATGCCCTACTCTTTATCCCAGTGCATATAAAAGTTATATATTTATACTGTACTGTAGTCTATTAAGTGGGCAATAGCATTATATCTAAAAAACAGTGTACGTGCCTTAGTTTAAAAAGAGTGCTGCTGGAAAAGCAGTGCCTGAAGACTTGTTCAACACAGGGCTGCCTTCAATTCGGAAAGAAAATGCAAAGTCTGAGAAATGCAGCCAAGTGAAGCACAACAAACAAAGTTATGCCTGTCGGTTGAAAACACTAGGTGTTACTTTTGAAAGTACATCTCGGAGGTTCCTGTCAGAATTCGATGATACTTGAGAGCCCTCTTTGAACAAAGAGCTCTCATCCCCTTTGAGTTTTGCAGTTAATACCCTGGGAAGGTAGAACTTTAATCAAGATGCACTGGCAAAGTTCTCAATACCATTTTCAGTCTACACAGCACTACTTCATGAAACAATAGCCAAAGAAGGGGCATTTTCTCATTAAAAAAAAAAAAAAGTGAAAATAGAGGCTTTTCCTGTCAGTTCTGTTCAGAATATATTTAATCATCATTCAAAACTATAATTGGCTAAGTCAGATAATAGCTTTCTTATCAAATTAGGTGATACTTTTCTTTAAATAAGTATTCCCTGTCAATGGCCTTAAGATATATATGGAACTAAAATTGTTTTAAAAATAAGATTTCAGTAGTGATTAAATATTTCTCAAAATAAGCATTGTTTTCTCAGCAAAGAGCCTTACGCCCACCCAGTGTTCTTGCCTGGGAAATTCTGTGGACTGAGAACCCTGGCAGGCTACATACAGTCCGGGAGGCCACAAAAGAGTTGGACACGACTTAGTGACTCAACAATAACAAACGTTATGCCAACAGGTTTTTCTATTCAGTCAAACTGAATGAAAATAAGATACTAAGAATTATGCACAGAAAAGAGTATAAAAATAGAATAGATTCCTGTTATGCAAATATGATCATTAACCTGATAGCTACAGGAAAGAAACTTCAGTAATTATTTAAATAAGTAGTACACGTTAGAATACATTCCATATAGACAAATTGATTATTTTGTTTTTAGTATTTAATCAGTATCAGTCAGTATCAGTTCAGTCGCTCAGTCGTGTCCGACTCTTTGCGACCCCATGAATCGCAGCACGCCAGGCCTCCCTGTCCATCACCAACTCCAAGTTTACTCAAACTCATGCCCATCGAGTCGGTGATGCCATCCAGCCATCTCATCCTCTGTCGTCCCCTTCTCCTCCTGCCCCCAATCCCTCTCAGCATCAGGGTCTTTTCCAATGAGTCAGCTCTTCGCATGAGGTGGCCAAAGTTCTGGAGTTTCAGCTTCAGCATCACTCCTTCCAATGAACACCCAGGACTGATCTCCTTTAGGATGGACTGGTTGGATCTCCTTTCAGTCCAAGGGACTCTCAAGAGTCTTCTCCAACACCACAGTTTAAAAGCATCAATTCTTCGGTGCTCAGCTTTCTTCACAGTCCAACTCTCACATCCATACATGACCACTGGAAAAACCATAGCCTTGACTAGATGGACTTTTGTTGGCAAAGTAATCTCTCTGCTTTTTAATAGGCTATCTAGGTTTGTCATAACTTTCCTTCCAAGGAGTAAGCGTCTTTTAATTTCATGGCTGCAGTCACCATCTGCAGTGATTTTGGAGCCCAAAAAAATAAAGTCTGACACTGTTTCCACTGTTTCCCCATCTATTTGCCATGAAGTGATGGGACCAGTTGCCGTGATCTTAGTTTTCTGAATTTTGAGCTTTAAACCAACTTTTTCACTCTCCTCTTTCACTTTCATCAAGAGGCTTTTTAGTTCCTCTTCACTTTCTGCCATAAGGGTGGGGTCATCTGCATACCTGAGGTTACTGATATTTCTCCCGGCAATCTTGATTCCAGCTTGTGCTTCTTCCAGCCCAGCATTTCTCGGTTAAATAAGCAGGGTGACAATATACAGCCTTGACATAGTCCTTTTCCTATTTGGAACCAGTCTGTTGTTCCATGTCCAGTTCTAACTGTTGCTTCCTGACCTGCATATAGATTTCTCAAGAGGCAGGTCAGGTGGTCTGGTATTCCCATCTCTTTCAGAATTTTCCACAGTTTATTGTGATCCACATGGTAAATTAAATATTATTTATTTTAAATTAATTAGATATTAAATTTAAATTTATATAAATTTAATAATTTATAATAATTTAATAATAAAATTTAAATAAATTAAATATATACTATATATTTAATAAAAATATATAATTCATAAATTTATTATACAAGAACTTCTAAATTTTATAAGATTCTTATTAAAGCAAACAGCTTTATTTTCTCTTTATTTCTCCCTTGGCTTGAAATCAAGCCAAGGGAGAAATTTCTTTTTAAATTCCTAAATCATTGGTCTTTTATACTTTAATAGAAATATTTGATTACCAGCGGCTGTCTGGAGGATGGAGGGAAGCACCAGAAACCCCTTTGTGTGTATATTTGTGTACATGTATGTCTTCAAACAGCAAGAGATTGAATAGAACCACTCACCTAATCAGATCAGCCATGTATGTATCTATTCTTGTAAGTTTTCTAAGAGAAAGGAAGTCAGTTTTTTGCCTGACCTGTGGATATGTAAAATGTGATATATTATTATAACAAGATGTATCACTTAAGACCTTTGTTCTCCAGTTATTTAGAAGAACTTAACATAATTGGAAAGAAAAGCAGTTGAGCAGAACACAGCATTGTTTGTAGTTCCACATCTTTCTGTATTTACCTAAATTACAGCAGCTGTATTATTTCATAGTTAGTGTAGCTGATCTGCATAGAACCAAGCCTTGTTCATCCCTTCTTTGAATATCCTGGGTCTTGGATTTAGTTGGTTTTGAATAAATGCTGATATATTTAAGACAATCAAATTTATTTCTTTAAACTGTGTGCCTAGTCCCATCAAGGCAAAAACTGGGGTAGGATAGGATATAGTTTTTTTTAATAGCTTTCAGTGTGCTGATTATATACTGAAACATGGGGGCTTTCCTGGTGGCTCAGTCCTAAAGAATCTACCTGCAATGCAGGAGATGTGGGTTCCATTCCTGGGTCAGGAAGATAAGCTGGAGGAGGAAATGGCAAACCACTCCAGTATTCTTGCCTGGAGAATCCCATGGACAGAGGAGCCTGCCAGGCTACAGTCCATGGGATCGCTGAGTTGGACACAATTAAGCGACCGAGCATGATACTGAAAGACACATAGACTCACACAGAATGGTCTTGCCTGATTGCATTCTGAGTAGGCCTTAAGCCCTAACTATAACTAGGGTATTTAAGATGATTTTAAATGGAATAAAATAAATCACAATGCACTTTGTAACTAGCATATTTATAAAGCCAAAAACCAAAATCTAGAATATAAATAGTATGTATGTGTTAACCATTAGGCTTAGGAGACAACAGAGGATGAGATGGTTGGATGGCATCACCAACTAAATGGACAGGAGTTTGAGCAAACTCTGGGAGACAGTGAAGGACAGGGAAGCCTGCTGTGCTGCACTCCATGGGATCACAAATAGTCAGACATGACTCAGCAACCAAACAACAGATTTGAAAATGAATGGAGTTGGAAAATTGCAACTCTATACCAGATTTTAGGAGAAGGCAATGGCAACCCACTCCAGTACTCTTGCCTGGAGAATTCCATGGATGGAGGAGCCTGGTGGGCTACAGTCTGTGGGGTCCTGAAGAGTCAGACATGACTGAGCAACTTCACTTTCACTTTTCACTTTCATGTATTGGAGAAGGAAATGGCAACCCACTCCAGTGTTCTTGCCTGGAGAATCCCAGGGATGGAGGAGCCTGGTGGGCTGCCGTCTATGGGGTCGCACAGAGTCGGACACGACTGACATGACTTAGCAGCAGCAGCAGCATACCAGATTCAGTTGTTAAATACTTAACTATAGCCCCTTCTCCTCCTGCCCTCAAGCTTTCCCAGCATCAGGGTCTTTTCTAATGAATCAGCCCTTCACATCTGGTGGCCAAAGTATTGGAGCTTCAGCTTCAGCATCAGTCCTTCCAATGAATATTCAGGGTTGATTTCCTTTAGGATTGACAGGTTTGATCTCCTTGCAGTCCCCTTCAGGGGACTCTCAGGAGTCTTCTCCAACACCACAATTCAAAAGCATCAATTGTTTAGCCCTCAGCCTTCTTTATGGTCCAACTCTCACATCCGTACATGACTACTGGAAAAACCATAGCCTTGACTAGATGGACCTTTGTCGGAAATGTCCCTTTGTATGCAGCTTCTTTAATTCTCTCAAGAATTGTGTAGTTTTCAGTATAGAGATCTTTCTTAGATCTTGGTATGTGTTTTTCTAAGTATTTTATACTGCTTTACCTTTTAAACTTTATTTTCCCGTTATCAGAAAACAGTATATAGTATATACCGTTTAGTATATATACTAGTATACAGAAAAGCAGTCATCTTTGTTATTTCAGATCTTCAGTAGAATTCCTGTCTTCAGTATAGTTATTTTGTTAGCTCTTGTTCTTTAGACATCTCTTAGCACTTTAAAATATAAAATTATGTTATCTGAAAATAAAGACAGGTTTCTTCTTCCTTTCAAATTTTTATGCCTTCTGTTTACTTCTAGGCATCATTGTCCTTGCCAGAGCATTTGTCCTCTGGTGAGATGATTCATCCTTGTTTTGAACCTGAATTTAGCAAAACTGAAGAGACACTGAGTAAGACAGTAAGAACTAGTTTGCAAGTTCCGCCGCTGTTAGTAGCATATTTAACCCAGGTCTCTGGCTATGCTATATATCTCTCTGTTCTCTGGAATTTTATTTCTCTGTAACATAGAAAATAAGATGCTTAATTCTATACATGAATTCACAGGTGAAAAAAAAGTGCAAGTGTTAATCACTCAGTCGTGTCTGACTTTGTGACCGCATGGACTGTAGCCCACCAGGCTCCTCTGTCCATGAAATTCTCCAGGCAAGAATACTGGCATGGGTAGCCATTCCCTTCTCCAGGGGATCTTCCTGACCCAGGGATCAAACCTGCATCTCCTGCAAAGCAGATTCTTTTTTGCTAAGCCACCCGGGAAACCTATACAGCCTATATTACTTCTATATACTATTGTAAATTAGGTAACTGCAAGGTGGCTGTTTTTTCAGTAGTCATGTATGGATGTTAGAGTTGGACCATAAAGAAGGCTGAGTGCCAAAGAATTGATGCTTTTGAACTGTGATCTTGGAGAAGACTCTTGAAAGTCCCTTGGACTGCAAGGAGATCCAACCAGTCAATCCTAAAGGAAATCAACCCTGAATATTCACTGGAAGGACTGATGCTGAAGCTGACACTCCAATACTTCAACCACCTGATGTGAAGAGCCAACTCATTAGAAAAGATCCTGATGCTGGGAAAGATTGAAGGCAGGGGGATAAGGAGATGACAGAGGATGAGATGGTTGTTTGGCATCACCAACTCGATGGACATGAGTTTGAGCAAATTCTGGGAGATGGTGAAGGACAGGAAAGCCTGGTGGGCTGCAGTCCATGGGGTCACAAAGAGTTGGACATGACTGAGCAACTGAACAACAACAAAATTGTATATAGTTTAGATATGAAAATTTTTCTTCATGATTGTTATTAAATGTTTATCTAAGTGTGACATTTTATATATGGTAAAAATTAAATTGGCCAATCAACAAGGTACCCTGTATGAAGCACTGTATGACTGTCTCACTTTTTAATGGGACAGAATATGGAATAAGGGGATAATACTAGCTCAAGATCAGCAGAATTAAATTCTATTTCTAAATATTTAATTACAAAGTGATGATGATTTTAGGGCAGTTATTTTGTCCCCCTTTTCTCATGTATGAAATTAAAGCTAGAATCATTTATACGATCTCATTCGATGAATGATGTTTAAACAGATAAACGTCTTTTACTTTTTCATCCTAATCAGAATCAGACAAAATTATTTTTAAATTTTGATGCAATTAGTGTAAAATATATTAAGAATGAACCTTCTATTTGTATATGTTTCCTGAGAGTTTGAGTTTGTGAATGTGTTATCTGGTCAGTCCACAGCATGGGAAAGCCATGCTCTAATTATCATCTACCCTCTGAGAGCCCAGACATATGGAGATTTAGAGAAATGTGATGTAAAATTACTGATACATGAATGCAGTCTGATACTCTCACCAAGTGCTAAGGACTTTGCCCTCTGCCCCCTCTCATGCCAGTGTGTGTCTGTGGTTCTGCGCTCCACCTCTGTAACATCTGCTGTCTTTGGTGTCTGCTCCTGGTTCGCTTTAGCAGCTCCATTCTTCTCTCTTTCTCCAGCCACAGCCCTTGTTCTTTCTGTGTGTTTCAGTTCAGGCTCGAATTTAGCCTCACAGTGATTCTTGGCCACCGCTTGCTCACATGCTGAAAATTTTGAATTGAATGCCTTGAATTTTACCTCAAGTAGCCAACTAATCTCTGGTGCATTAAAACTATCCCATTAGAACAATAAATTCTAATAAAGTCTGGATTCTTTCTGATTCTTATTAGAGACAGAGAAAACTCCCATAACTTATAAGCAATAATATTTAGTTTCCCCAAGTTTGAGAGAGAGCAGGAACTAGAATGATGAAATGTTCTGATGTGAACTGAATAAAATTAAAATTTTCTTCTCTTAAAGTCTTTTTTTTTTTTTGCAATGTTTAAGCCACTCATAGGTTTAAGAATAAAAAAAAATCAATACTTATATATTCTCCATAAATCTAGAATAATTTTTTTTTATCTATAGCTAAATAGCTTTTGCGTATTCCTTCATGTGTCCTGGCTTACTACTGGCCTTCACTCAAAATATCCAGGTGTGCATTATAAGTTGTATACATACTGTCATCTCTTATCTGTTTCATATATCATCTCCAGGAATTTAAAAAGCGTTAATGATATATTTTGACAAATAGCATTTTAAATTTCAATATAGTTATGTCTCTCAATCTTTGCATTTATATCTTGTGAGTTTGATATAAGGCTTAAAATATTCTTTCTCAAGCATGTAATGAATTTTTTATCCTTTATTTGGTTCTAAAACTTTGAAAGCATTGCCTCTTTTATTTACAGTATTTATTCACAGGAACTGATGTTGTATGAGGTGGGATGTAGGCAATGTGTCCTTTGTTTTTTCCCTGTGAGTAGTGAGTTTCCCATTACCGTTTATTGAGCAGTCGTTAGCTGTGTTGTTCTGAATCCCAGCTTTGTCATGCATAGTGTCCCACATGTGTCTGCCAGCTGGTGACCCCGTTCTAGTCTCCTCTTGTCCCTGTCTGTGTCAATACCACAGGTCTTAATTACGGTACCTCCACCTTAAGTCTTCATGGCAGAATGGGAGAACCCTTTCCCTCCTTCTTTTTTAACACCTGCCATGATTTTAGATTGACAAAGTTGTACAAAATACCATGCAGAGGTTTTGGTTGAAATTGCACTTAGAGACTAGTGTGAAGAGAATCAGGGTGAATCATCATATTGCTCATACCTCCCATTTCGTTAATACTCTAATGTCTTCCCCCAAAGTTAGATGTGTATGTGTGTGCTCAGTTGTGTCTGACTTTTTGTGACTCCATGGAGTGTAGCCGGCCAGCTCCTGTCCCTGATTTTCCAGGGAAGAAGACTGAAGTGGGTTGCCATTTCCTTCTTGAGAGGATCTTCCTGATCCAGGAATTGAACCTGAGTCTCCTGCATCTCCTGCATTGCCAGGCAGATTCTTTCCCACTGAACCACCTGTGCTATGATTAGTCACTCAGCTGTGTCTGACTGTTTGTGACCCCATGAACTGTAGCCCGCCAGGCTCCTCTGTCCATGGGGATTCTCCAGTCAAGAATACTAGAGTGGGTTGCCATGCCCTCCTTCAGGGGATCTTCCCAATGCAGGGATCGAACCCAGGTCTCATGCATTGCAGGTGAATTCTTTACTGTATGAACCACTGGGAAGCCCCAAAAGTTAGATATTTGCTCTGTATTACTCTTAATCACTTTTCTTTCCTAGGTTTATGCTCATTTAATATTTTCATGCCACTGTAAAGCTTATATTTTCCTCTTGCATTTTTTACACCTTTGTTGGTTAATAGAAAAGCAGTTAATTTCTGTATATTGATCTTGTGGTTGACTGACCTATGAAAATTATAATTTTAATTTTTAAAATTATGATTATTCTAACTCATTTTTTCAATGCAGGCAATATAATTTCTATAAACTATAAATAATGATCACTTCTGTTTCCTTGATGTTTTCTGAATACTTATATAGTTTTTTCTTGATTAATGAACTTTCTAGGAATTATATGTAACGTATATGACAGTGGACATTCTAATCATGTTCTTGATTTTAAAGATGTTACCTCTGTGTTTTATTGTTAGTGTCTTTACTCTTAGACTATACTAAGAAATAAATATCTTGAGTTCTTCAGATTTCCATCCAGAAAAGAAAACAATTTACAATGGGATCACTCAAATGAGTCTAAAATTTTCGTATGCAACTTTGGATTCTAGAATATAGTATATCAATACCTACAAAGTTCTGAGTGATAGGAAATGTTTTTCAAAAAATATTGTATTAGTACTTGACCAAATTGTTACCCAAATGTCAGTGGAATGGACTTATATACTTAAACATGAAATGTCTTAGGAATTATGTAACACCTAGAAAGAATTCTTGAAAAATAATGATGAAGTTCAAAATAATTTTGAAGTACAAAAATAATGATGAAGTAAAAAAGTATTGACCTGCCAGACAATAAATGGAGATGTCATAGAAAAGGACCAGTGCCAGGTACAATATCTACATAATTACACAATGTCTGTAAGTCTCACAGAATCAGGCATTTATCACGAAATTCAGTCCAGCCAAATAGTCAATGACTGTAAAGAGGACATGTGACAGTATTCAAGTATGTAAGAATTCAAGGAATTACACCTACAAATCTTTCTTAGCACAAATAAGTTGGCAATAAAATTGGGCCCACTGAAAACTGCATGGAAATAATTAACTCAGGAATAGAGAATCTATGGTAAGAAAATTTAAATAGTTTTGAGTACATTTATCTTTAGATAATTTATTCAATTATTACCAAAGTGCAAATTAAATGCCATACAATTTGATATGTAAAAATATGACTAATAAACACAACCTGCTAAATATATGACTTAGCAAGTGAAGAACAACAAAATATATATTGTTAAAATAGAAAAGTAGAATGAATATTTTGCTATTATTAAATTAAATATAGTTTTATTAAACATCTCATTTTTGTCTACATAAAATGTCAGTCATTTTATTAATTACAGTTATTTCTGATAGCTAGATGACCTGTCTTCTGTGCACTTTTATACTATTTGAAATTTTTATAATATAGATATCATTATTTTATCAAAAATGTCACATCACTATTCTTTTTTTTTTTTTTAATTTTTTTATTAGTTGGAGGCTAATTACTTCACAACATTTCAGTGGGTTTTGTCATACATTGATATGAATCAGCCATAGATTTACACTTATTCCCCATCCCGATCCCCCCTCCCACCTCCCTCTCCACCCGATTCCTCTGGGTCTTCCCAGTGCACCAGGCCCGAGCACTTGTCTCCTGCATCCCACCTGGGCTGGTGATCTGTTTCACCATAGATAGTATACATGCTGTTCTTTTGAAACATCCCACCCTCACATTCTCCCACAGAGTTCAAAAGTCTGTTCTGTATTTCTGTGTCTCTTTTTTTGTTTTGCATATAGGGTTATCGTTACCATCTTTCTAAATTCCATATATATGTGTTAGTATGCTGTAATGTTCTTTATCTTTCTGGCTTACTTCACTCTGTATAATGGGCTCCAGTTTCATCCATCTCATTAGAACTGATTCAAATGAATTCTTTTTAATGGCTGAGTAATATTCCATGGTGTATATGTACCACAGCTTCCTTATCCATTCATCTGCTGATGGGCATCTAGGTTGCCTTCCATGTCCTGGCTATTATAAACAGTGCTGTGATGAACATTGGGGTGCACATGTCTCTTTCAGATCTGGTTTCCTCAGTGTGTATGCCCAGGAGTGGGATTGCTGGGTCATATGGCAGGTCTATTTCCAGTTTTTTAAGAAATCTCCACACTGTTTTCCATAGCAGCTGTACTAGTTTGCATTCCCACCAACAGTGTAAGAGGGTTCCCTTTTCTCCATACCCTCTCCAGCATTTATTGCTTGTAGACTTTTGGATAGCAGCCATCCTGACTGGTGTGTAATGGTACCTCATTGTGGTTTTGATTTGCATTTCTCTAATAATGAGTGATCACATCACTATTCTTAATCATTCTTAACTTTAAACAATAAATGGCAGAGATACAGCCTGTGTTAATATATCAACAATAAATCACGATGTGTTTTGTTTTAAAAGACCCTTAAGTGACCAAAGAATGTTCAAACTACCGCACAATTGCACTCATCTCACATGCTAGCAAAGTAATGCTCAAAATTCTCCAAGCTAGGCTTCAACAATACATGAACCGTGAACTTCCAGATGTTCAAGCTGGTTTTAGAAAAGGCGGAGGAATCAGAGATCAAATTGCCAACATCCGCTGGATCATCAAAAAAGCAAGAGAGTTCCAGAAGAACATCTATTTCTGCTTTATTGACTATGCCAAGGCCTTTGACTGTGTAGATCACAGTAAACTGTGGAAAATTCTGAAAGAGATGGGAATACCAGACCACCTGACCTGCCTCTTGAGAAACCTGTATGCAGGTCAGGAAGCAAAAGATAGAACTTGACATGGAACAATAGACTGGTTCCAAATAGGAAAAGGAGTACATCAAGGCTGTATATTGTCACCCTGCTTATTTAACTTATATGCAGAGTACATCATGAGAAATGCTGGGCTGGAAGAAGCACAAGCTAGAATCAAAATTGCCAGGAGAAATACCAATAACTTTTGATATGCAGATGACACCACCCTTACTGCAGAAAGTGAAGAACTAAAGAGCCTCTTGATGAAAGTGAAAGAGGAGAGTGAAAAAGTTGACTTAAAGCTCAACATTCAGAAAACTAAGATCATGGCATCCGGTCCCATCACTTCATGGCAAATAGATGGAGAAACAATGGAAACAGTGGCATACTCTTATTTTGGGGGCTCCAAAATCACTGCAGATGGTGACTGCAGCCATGAAATTAAAAGACACTTGCTCCTTAAAATAAAAGTTATGACCAACCTAGACAGCCTATTAAAAAGCAGAGACTTTACTTTGCCAACAAAGGTCCATCTAGTCAAGTCTATGGTTATTCGAGTAGTCATGTATGGATGTGACAGTTGGACTATAAAGAAAGCTGAGCACTGAAAAATGATGCTTTTGAACTGTGGTGTTGGAGAAGATTCTTGAGAGTCCCTTGGACTGCAAGGAGGTCCAACCAGTCCATCCTAAAGGAGATCAGTCCTGGGTGTTCATTGGAAGGACTGATGTTGAAGCTGAAACTCCAAAACTTTGGTCACCTGACGTGAAGAGCTGACTCATTTGAAAAGACCCTGATGCTGGGAAAGATCGGAGGCAGGAGGAGAAGGGGACGACAGAGGATGAGATGGTTGGATGGCATCACCGACTCAATGGACATGAGTTTGGGTAAACTCTGGGAGTTGGTGACGGACAGGGAGGCCTGGCATGCTGCAGTCCATGAGGTGGCAAAGAGTCAGACATGACTGAGCAACTGAACTGAATTGAGGTGACTAAAGAACTAAAGTGACTTAGTTCAACTCCACCTTACAGGAGAGAATAAGTAAGCTCAAGTGGTTCGGAAAGCTGTCCAATATCACGTAGCTAGTTAATGAATGTATGATCAAAGGACCAATTTCATATATCTTAAATTAATTCATCAAAATTGTCATACAGACAAAAGAATATACACATTAACATACAAGAAAGAAGTATTATTTAAATCCTATTCAAGTAATCACAGATAAAATGATTCATCAGATGATTTCAATTTGATTTTATAAAAGACTTGCTTCCTGCCACTGTTGTTTGTTGCCTGCTTATCTCTCTCTGATCAGCTTTTCTTCATCCAGCCTTTCTTCTCAGGCTGTGTCAAATGCTCCTGTTTGTCTCCATGTGTTGAGAGCATCACTACTGTGGTGCTTTCTTTAATGATTTGAAATTAGTCTTTGCATGCTGGTCTGCCCCACTGGACTGCATGTTCCGTCAAGCCAGGATCCATTCATTATTGCACTGGCCGGTGCCTAGTACAGTGGCTTATAGTCAGTGATCTGTGAATATTTATTGAGCTGATTTGCATTTAAGGATCTATACTCTCAGATAATTATTGGGCACTCAATATGGATAGGACTTCCCTCATGGCTCAGATGGTAATGAATCTACCTGCAGAGCAGGAGACCTGTGTTCGATCCCTGGGTTGGAAAGATCCCCTGGAGAAGGGAGTGGCAACTCACTCCAGTATTCTTGCCTGGAGAATCCCATGGACAGAGGAACCTGGAGGGCTATAGTCCATGGCGTCTCAAAGAGTCAGACATGACTGAGCAGCTAACACTAGTAAGAATAAGATACACTGATAAAGAGTTGGATTATTCCTTTATGTCTTGTTGTTCAGTCACTAAGTCATGTCCAACTCTTTGTGGCCCCATGAACTGCAGCTTGCCAGGCTTCCCTGACAGTGAAGGCTTCCCTGTACTAACTCCGGGAGTTTGCTCAAACTCATATCCACTGTGTCCTTTACGTCTAGAAGGCTGTTAATTTTATACAAACATGCAGGCTTCTATTCCTGTTCTGATTTTATGCTTTTGAATAAGAATAATTTATGACTGCTATCTGGCAAATACATTTCAGAGACATCATCAGTAGTGGCCACGCCAAGATGCCAATGAAATCTCTTTTGCAGAGGGAATTTTCTTTGCTTCTGTATGATTTTTTATAACAGTACATCTTAAAATTGCTTTTATAGTATAGTCCATGGTGTCTAAGATGTATCAGAGATAGAGCTTCTAGTAAAAATAAGCTTCTTAGAAGCTTTTTGTGTTGTTATTCTTTATAAAGGAATGATTGAAGGATTTTTCATAAGGACTTGTATCGAAGCAGAGATGTTAAAATAAACCTGCTTTGTTCAATTTGATTTTTACTGTTGTGACATATGACAGATACTGTGAGGTTACAGGACTGTCATTAGTTTTTTGAAAACTAGTTAAGTAAGCTCTTTTTCCAGGTATCTTGTTGGTTGGAAAAATACATTTTGACAGTAGAAATATTATTTTGATGTATGAGAACCTACATAGAAGATAAATATGAAAAGAGTGAGGAGACAGATAAGCAAATCCTATAACATTTACATTACAGCAGAGACCACCGTGAACCTGCTCTCTCATTGTTATTGTCATTTCTTTCATGCAGGCTACACATTGCCTTCTATTTTCCCCCAAAGGAATAGTTAAAATAGGCACCTTAGAAGGTTTCTCTTCTACTCCATCATCCCTTATACTCCTCCTGTCTTAATTGCTGAATATTAGCTCTTCACTTACTCCTATTCCCTTTCTGATTGTCTTCCTGGGAATTCCTTTCCTCCATTCCCTTCTATTATTTTTTACATATTTGAATTTTTTATTTTGTATCAGAATACAGTTGATTTACAATGTTTTATTAGTTTCAGATGTACAGCAAAGTGATTCAGTTACACATGTACCTGTTCTATTCTTTTTCAAATTGTTCCCATTTAAGTTGTTATGTAATATTGAGTAGAGGTCCCTGTGCTATATAGTAGGTCGTTGTTGGTTATCCACTGTAAATGTAGTAGTGTGTACCTGTCCATCTTAAACTCCCAGTCTATCCCAGTTCCTGCTCTTTCCCTTTATCTCTATGTATACTTTTAATTGAGATATAGCTGACATAGGTGAGAGAAACATCAGCAGATATGCGGATGATACCACTCTATTGACAGGAAGTGAAGAGGAACTAAAGAACCCTTTGATGAGGGTGAAGGAGGAGAGTGAACGAGCTGGCTTGAAACTAATATCAAAAAAGCTAAGATCATGGCATCCGGCCCCATTACCTCATGGCAAATAGGAGGGGAAAGGTGGAAGTAATGACAGATTTCCTCTTCTTGGGATCCAAAATCACTGCAGATAGTGACTTCAACCATGAAATCAGATGATTGCTTCTTGGCAGGAAAGCTATGACAAACCTAGACAGTGTGTTGAAAAGACAAGACATTATTCTGCCGACAGAGGTCTGTATAATCAAGGCTCTGGTCTTCCCAGTGGTCATGTATGGTTGTAAGAGCTGGACCATAAAGAAGGCAGAGCACCAAGGAATCAATGCCTTCGAACTATGGTGCTGGAGAAGACTCCTGAAGGCCCCTTGGACAGCGAGGAGATCAAACCAGTCAATCATAAGGGAAATCAACCCTGAATACTTGTTGGAAGGACTGATGCTGAAGCTGAAGCTCCAGTATTTTGGTCATCTGATGCAAACAACCAACTCAAAGGAAAAGTCCATGATGCTGGGAAAGATGGAGGGCAGAAGGAGAAGAAGGTATCAGAGGATGAGATGGCTGGATGGCATCACCGACGCAATGGACATAAACTTGGGCTAACCCTGGGATATGGTGAGGGATAGGGAAGCCTGGCATGCTGCAGGGCAACTGAACAACAACAATAGTCGATACATAACATTGTATTAGTTTAACAATGATTTTGATATATGTATATATTTTACAAAGAACTATCAAAACTAGTTTAGTTAGCATACAACACCGCATATAGTTACAAACAATTTTTTTCCTATGTTGAGAACTTTTAAGATCTACTGTCTTAGCAACTTTCAAATGTACAATACAGTGTCTCCATTTCCCTTTAAATGTCCAGCTTCCCCTTCTCCTTTTTCCCTCTCCCCTTCCTCTCCCCTCCCCCATGCAACATGTTGTCCTTGGTCCTCAAAGATTGGTAGACAAGTTTGTTTGAGCCTCAGTTGCTTCATCAGTAAAATGGAAATAATAGGGGTCATTACCACACAATATGGGTGTGAGGGTTGAGTGAGAAAGCACTTAACATAACAAATTTGGGTACTGAATGTCAACTATTGTTAGAAGTAAAGCCAACTAAGAGACCTCCATGCCTCAGGCATTTCCTCATCAACCTACTCTGCACCCCACTGCCAGAGTCAACCATTCTAAAATGCAAATGTGACTGTGGAGCCTCCATTGGCTGCCCATATAAATTTTCTTTTAGCAGTCAAAATATGTCTGTGAAGCTTTAAACCCTTGTTGCTTATATTTTAATATTCCTTACCTATTAGTGGCACATAATGCATGAATTGAAAAGTATCTCTCCCTCCCCTCATCTTAGTGGACCATACCTGTCAATCCTGTGGTGGAACCGATTTTTAAAGTTCTTTTTGCAGTTCTAGTGTTTCTTTATGGAGATCCAAGAACATGTGGCAGAATATTTTTCAGTTTCTTTCTTTCTCATGCAAAAGACACATGTATATGAAAAAAGCAAGGTTTTTCTCCACACATAAACATAATCTGGAGATATTTTCAATCAGAACATCGAACGCTGTCTTACCCCATTTTGGAAATGTACGGTAGTGGATTTGACAAGTTCTTATCAACAGGTATTGTGGTTACTTTGCTGTTACCAGCAACCCTGCAATTTATCATTTATCCATATAACATTGTTATGAATGCGAGTGAATTGATGGTGTAAAATTTAGAATGAGAGAATGCTGGGCCAAAGTCATGGATGCAAATTTGATGCTTTTTTTTCAGATTTAAAATGTTTGTTATCCTTTCTGCGTTTATTTGAGGTGCCACCTTTATTGTCCCTATTACTCAAAGTCAAGATTGCTGCTGCTGCATGATTGAAGTGATGCCCAACATGATGAATAAAGAGAAAAAGTCAGGTTAAACCACAAAATTCAAATAACACTAAACCAAGAAAAGAGCATCCAAATCTAATTATGTAGCTCTAAACAGAAAGCCAGTACATTTTTTTAAACAGCAGCTAAAATTAAATTAGGGCAAATGAGAGACATAAAAATGTAAAGTAGAAAAAAAAGTGTAAAGTAGATAAGAAACACTGTGTACATTTTGCAAAGAAATTAATTTTCTTTCCTGAGTAAAACCTCTCACTTAAGACATTTCATTTCAAAATGAGCTTTATACATTTGCAATCAGTCACCCTTTAAGCTGTTTCTTCCCTGGACTTTCAAACTCCTGAAGCTTTCATGTCTTTTTCATGCTATGAGGAAATAAGCTTCTGTTCAGTTACTGAGCGTGGATTAATGCCTAAGGCTTCAAGGAACCCATACTTTCAAAACCATTTAGTTTAGATCTTGATACTTTCTTTATTCTTGATCTTTTAAAAAAAAATCACTTATTTCTGCACAAGATTTGTGTTATTAAAATGAAGGGATACAAAGGTTGTTCAAATGGGTATTTTCAAAACAGTCTGTTTGGGAGGCAAACATTTATTTATAACTAAGCACTTGGATTGAAGAGTTCTTCATGGGTATACTGACAAGCAAGCCCCATGTTGCCTGTAGGTTTCTTAGGCTTTAGAAGGAAAGTCAATTTCAGATCCTTCTTGTTTTCACTCTTCTTTTATTAGCTTTTTTTTTTTTGTCTCTCTCATCACTTGAGTTTTAGACATGAAATGTTGTAGCTGTGTTGAAGTTTTCAGTTGGTCAGAATAAATGGGTAATTCTTCCTCACTGGCTGGTTTCCAGCCCTTGAGAGCAAGGACTGTCAACAACAAAATAGTATATCAATAAGCTCTGTCATATAATTGGAAGTGTTAGGTTTTATAATGTTTCATACATGAAATTTTATACTATCTTGCAAAATGTGAAATATAAAAACAGTAATTAATGTTGTTAATAAAGGTATACAGATACAGTCAATATATTAAAGTTTTTGATTGGAAGGATGTACATTAACTTTAAGATACCTCATGCATGCATGTGAGCGAAGTCGCTTCAGTCAAGTCCGTCTCTTTATGACTATAGCCCACCAGGCTCCTCTGTCCATGGGATTCTCCAGGCAACAATACTGGAGTGGGTTGCCATTTCCTACTCCAGGGGATCTTCCCGACCCAGGGATCAAACCCACATCTCTTACATCTTAACCTGCATTGGCAGGCGGATTCTTTACCACTAGTACCACCTGGGAAGCCCAAGATATGTCATATGAGGTACACATATGAAAAAGAGAATTTAATGATTGGTAACTACTGACCCTGCAAGTTCTGGAATTTCTTAAAGATCATTACAGAACTTCTCTTACCACTGACATTTTCATCATTCTTTAAGTTCATTACTAAATCTGGCAGCTATTTATAACAGACTGAAATGAAACAGTTAAGGGAAGCACGCTGACTGATACCTCCGACCCTGGCTAGTCACCATAGGAACCGTTCCTGTGAGTTATTTTACAACAGGAGGTCCTGGTAAGGAACACAGAACTCTCAAGCCACCCCCCACTGGGAGAATTTGGGAAAGGTCAAAAGGTGACGCCACACATCCTGTCAGCTCCCAGAATCCTCCTCGCTGGCACCCACCTTGGCTGAGAGATGCAGGCGCCGCCAGGAAGGCCCCTGAGTCAGAGTGACCGGCCAGAGACCACCCGGAAAGTGACCGCATCACCCTAAAACCCGAGAGCGTGAGCCCCCTGCGGAGCGGTCCTCCTGGGCCCCGTTACCCTCTGGCTCTCCGCTCCCTTTCCCAGTGAGGGCTCTTGCTTTGACAGCATGTGTGTCTCCTCGGAAGAGCCCCCTTTCCGGCCCTGAAAGGGGTCCCCTTTCTGCAACGCAGCGAGTACCTTCAGGTGTAATCAAATTTGTTACCAGAAAACTGTTAGTTGAAACCTTCCTATACATTTCTCATTTGAAACCAATGTCTGAATAGCACCATTATGTTTAAAAAACAGTGGATTACAAGAGGCATGGAATAATTTTTATCTGGGTTTAAACGTTTTATTCAAGACAGTTCCACTGGTATGTAGACTTAAGTCAGGTTGATACACCAATTTGAAACAAGTAATGGAAACATGTTTGCTGATTCAAAATTTTAAGTATATTGCACTTTATAGTTTTAAAGAGGCAGTAAGTGTTCAAAAAAGCACTGAGTGTTGAATCAACATTGAATGAGTCTGCAAATTTATGTCCAGAAACTGAAGAGACTGTTTTCACAAGGAGGATATAGCTTAATGGTGAGAAGTTATTCTTAGGAAGTGTGGAAAGCATCCATTTTGCAGAAGACTGCAGTTTTTAACTTTGTTCAAAACAGTTTTGGTAGCACAGTTGTTTAAATATTGTATTAAACGGCATATCTAAAACTAAATCATTTCTTAGGTTTTGAGACAGTTGCATAAATGCCATCATTCACTTAGCTATCTAGGTATAAAAACTTAGATATATCTTTAATTCTTCACTTGTATTAAGTTTATTATGAAGTTCAAATTTTTCCTGTAATGTTTTTCATCTTGGATTTCATCTTCTCTCTCTCTGCTGCCCTCAGCAGTGGCTGAGTTCTCATCTCCTCTAGTGTGAATATACTGTTTATCTAAAGAAATTATTCTATTGTCATTTGATCCCTGGGTGGAAAAGATCCCCTGAAGTAGGAAATGGCATCCTTTGCTAGTTTTCTTGCCTGAAAATTCCATGAACAGAGGAGCCTGGTGGGCTACAGTCCCTGGGATCACAAAGAGCAGGACACAGCTGACCCACGGAGGGCACCGTTATATGAACCCTGCTGCTGATCTAATATCTTTAAAATATTAGTCCCATAATATCACTCCCTTAATAAAACTGTTGACTCCGCTTTCTGCTGCATGAAGTGAAAACTCTTTGACTTTTGAGGTCTTCTGCCGTTTGTATTTATATCCTTTATTTCTTTCCTAAGGGGGCATGTGTATGTGAAACTGTTGACTCCATTTTCTGCTGCATGAAATGAAAACTCTCTTTGGCTTTTAAGGTCTTCTACCATTTGTATTTATATCCTTTCTTTCTTTCCTAAGGGTGTGTGTGTGTGTGTGTGTGTGTGTGTTTTCCTCAATTCAGCCCATTCTTACTACATCACAGGAGCCTCTCATTTTTGTGTTTTGCCCACAGACTTTGGGATGGTGCAGGTAAAGGGGGAAATTAATGATAGCACCAAGATCTGAAGCTTATGTGACTAAAAATATGGTTGACACGTGGAGGAAATATAATAAAAATCCCGAAAGGAGAAGTAAACTGAAGAGGAAATCTTTTGAGCTGTGATTTGCATGTTTGACTTGTACCTTCTTAGCCCCATAGTAACTGGGTCCATAAAACAGAAGCATACAGGTTGTACCTGGAAATAGAGTGTTTACTTACAGTAACGTTACAGCTCTACAGCTGACTGATGAAAATAAAACATCAATTTCCAAAAACTAAGTTGATGGAGCCAAAGAGTTACTCTGATTTTAGATAAACTGAAAGCCAAAAGACATGGTTCTTTCCTGGAGATTTTGAGCAAAGAGCAAGGGTATTTTGTTCTGTATCATGTCTGAAAGTGGGGAGCAAGAAGAGAAGATTAATCATTGTAGATATCCTTCCAGTGCTGTAATGGTTTCTAAAAATTGCCGCCTGCTTGGGTTACTGCATCCCAGATCTGCTCTACAACTGGTTTTCATTCTCCTGATAATGATGACAATTTCACACTCTCCACCCAAAACTTGGTGCTGCTGTGAAGCATTTCGTTTCTGGCTGTGACTCTAAACCTTGTGTGTTTTCTCTCCCAGCATTTCATGGATGGCCTGGTAGACAACTGCAGTAGAGAGAACTATGTATATTCAGGCGGAAAACAAAAAACAGTTGGCCTCCACAAAAATTGGCAGTGGTGAGACTTGGGGGAATCATCGTTTGCCTTTTGTGAATGTCCGACTATTCTTCTGGATTATTAAGATAAAGAGAAAGCAAGACAATAGAAACAGAAAAGATGAACACACTTACTTTGGACTTTCCAACCATGAAATGAGAAAAAATGAGATATACATATTTCACTGTTAATGGATAGCGATATTTATATTTTACATCTAACAGTGGTGAATGGTGCAAAGTTTTGAGTAAACAAAATTGGTAAGAACTTTTTTCTCTTTTAAAATTGAACTTAAATTATGCTCCAAGGAGAAAGGAAAGAAGTTTTTAATTTCTTTGTCCTGTGGTTTATATTTAAATCGGTGAGTGTTTACATAGAGATTGCTGCATATTTATATATATTATTTATATACATATGTAAACTGAGATTTTAAAAGGCAAATAGATGTAAGGGCAAATGCATTTATATATAAACATAAATGGATAGCCATAGACACTGCTTCCTCTCATCCTTAATGACCTCTGCTTTTTACAGTCAAATATTATGTAATCTAAAACAGAAATGGCCAGTAGAAGTATTTTTAAAACACTAAAATATTAATGAAAGCAATCTTTGAATTAGTGATATGAATTCTTATATTTTATGAGATATTAGCTTTTTGCTAAATTAAGTTACAGATAAAAATAAATGTATTTAGACTTATGGATATTTAAGAAAATGTATTTACATCTTCCCATTACCCAGGAATATACTCTGCTTTTTGACACTGTGGGCTGCTTGATAGTGTTAGTTGCCCAGTCTTGTCTGGCTATTTGGGACCCCACGAACTGCAGCCCACCAGGCCCCTCTGTCCATGGAGTTCTCCAGGCAAGAATACTGGAGTGGGTTGCTGTTCCCTTCTCCAGGGAATCTTCCCGACTGGGGATCAAACCTAGGTCTCCTGCATTGCAGGTGAATTCTTTACTGTCTGAGCCACCAGGGTGCCCCTTATAACACCTTTAAAACTCACCTCTTTTCATTGCTTTTGTATTCTTAAGTATTTCTAATCAGTTCACAGGTGGAGAAAAACCCTTTGGGTTTACATTTATCAGAGAGCCACTGCATTTGTTTCAGGGAACTCAGTAGGCTGTGAACTATATCCAGAGTTGCAAGTGTATACAAAGGAGGACTCACAGTGGCTATACTTGATTCTAGTAGTCTGTTCTCTGGACATCCAGAAACCACAGGACTGTAGGTGCTGCAATTGACAGCTGCAGGTCTTACAGTTTAGAGATGACATGTGCCTTGAAAAATCTAGGCATTTAAAAGAAAACCTGGAATGTCTAATATTTCTGACCGTGTACCTCTGTTTTTAAATTTCATTCTGTTTGTGACTTTCATTTAATTTATAATCCTAAATTTGCTTAGACTTCAGTTTAAGAACATCTGCTATAACTTAGAGAAAAAGTTGATGGATCTGATTGAATTCTTAAAGCCGAGATCCTTTCCTGACCTGGCTTTCCCAATATTTTTCTTATTTCCTACAATCCTTACTGTGGTTCATTGCCCTCCACACTGGCTCCTTGCAGTTCTTGGAATAATAGTTCAGGCAGACTCCCTCATTAGGGTGTTTTGCTCTTTGCGTTTTGTCTTACTGAAGCACTTTTCCCCCAAATGTCTGCATCACCCTTTCTCTCACTTACTCTACTGCTGAAACGTGGGCTCATGGGTGAGCCTTCCCTCGCCACCCCTCCATAGCACTTAGCACAACTGAAAAATACTGTTTACAACTGCACTTATTTATCTGCCATCATCTGGCTGCCCAGGTGAATGGATGTTCCAAGAGGCAGAAACCCTGTTTCCTTAAGGGCAGAAAGTTGTGTGTTTTTGGTTGTTGTTACTGTTAAGTTTTAATCAGTTTTTGTTTTGTTTTTTTTTTACTACTATACCCAGGGAACAAAGAGCTCTCAAGTATTTTTTTTGAATGAATGAATGGTTGAGACTGATTCTAATATTGGCATATATTTGACAGCAATTAAATATAAGTCAGTATTGAAAGTTCATATCCCTTCTGAAAAGATCGCTGAAGCTAAACTCATCTGCATTAAGCTGTTTTTGCAAAAACACAGTGTGTCTTTCATAGCACCATATACGTTTTATGAGAGAACAAAGACCCAGGACTAAGTAATTGAATTTACTCATAGCATGAGCCTGCAGTAACTATTCCTGAATGGGCTTTACTTATTTGGTTGTTTATTTGTTGTCTTGATATATTCATCTTATATGCAGTTATAAGTAAACAGTTGAATCCTATAGCCCAAGTAATCTTGTATATAGTATCTTGCTTTCAGAAGGGAAAACAAACATAAGATGCTCTGGATATGCCACTGTCTTCTGTATTCTCTGAAATCCCCAGAAATGAAATTTCTGTCACTCCAGTTAGGGCAGTGGACCCTCACATTTGACAATTTGTATAATGAAAAATTCTCCCAAGTTTTTTAACCAAAATCCTACCTGAAGTGCAGAGTTCATTCGGTCACCATCTTGTGATGGAACAGGCCCATTAAATCCAACTTTTAGTCAAGTTAAATCTTAGGAATGGATTCTGGGTAAATAGCATCGTTATGGCTAGGAAGTCCAGCCAAGAAATCAAACCGTCTCCATCACAGTGAGTCTTAAATGGAAAAAGGATGCCCTTTGTGTAAAATCACCTTGGAGAGGAGACAGCATGAAAGAGAGATTGCTATGAGGTAAGAGGGTTTTCATCAGGTGGCAGGGAATCCAGAGGGTCTTTGAGTATGGCAAGCTGACTGGCTGGCTAATGCGGTAGAAAACGGAGGCGTGGAGCAGTTTTGCATCCTGGGAATTCCTGCACTCCTGGCAGCAGCATGGAATTTTCTAGAAGGAAGACCTGAAGGGTACCCAGGAGCCTGTTTGGTGAGACAACTGGCATGTTTAGGAGATAGCTCTGAATGAGAAGGTGAAATGGGTTAATTCCCCGGGAGAGAATGAAGCAGCGTCTTGAACAGCAATGGCAGGCATGTCTTCCGAGAAGGGACAGGACTCGTGAGAAGGTGAATCTTTCTGCAGGCAATTAGTCCTGTCGCTAACCGGCCAAATGGTCCCTGCACGTTCGCATGCCTTTGAAAAACCAAGCAGTGTCTGTCTGCCCACATGCTGCTAATGAAGGGCACTGATGTATGTCCTGTCTCATGGAACAAAAATTAAAATACCTATTTGATTGGTGTGGATCTCTTTCATGCACTCGAAAAAAAAGCAAAATAAGACCTATTCCTTTATTTTTTCTTCTCAGAGCAGTGATTTCCAGGAGGTCTAAGTGTTAGTTGCTCAGTCGTATCTGACTCTTTGTGACCCCATGGACTGTAGACTGCCGGGTTCCTCTGTCTATGGAATTCTCCAGGCAAGAATACTAGAGTGGGCTGGTAATTCCTTCTTCAGGGGATCTTGTCCACCCAGGGATGGAACCCGGGTCTCCTGCATTGCAGACAGGTTCTTTACCACTGTGCCACAAGAGCCTACAGCCCTCCTGGACTAAAGCAGTCATTTTTGCTGCTCATCTCCAGAATTTTGCCAACATAATCATATCAGGCATCAGCTGTAGGGCCTAAAGCAGAGCATAGCACACTTTTGAAATACTCCTTGGTAAAAAGGAACAGAGAGGTGATTTCCTCATGCTCCCACTAATTGCGTGTTTCTGGTCTGAAGGTGGCTTTCAGAGTGCTGACTCATGCTGAATTTGACTTCACATTGACACAGAATGGCATTTACAAATTCTCAGCACCAAGTCCCTTTTTATTATCTGACTCCCATCACAAAGCAAAATGTTTTTTTAAAAAAGTAAGACAAGAAAAGCCAAAAATGAAACCCTCTGCATTTATTAGCATTTATTAAATAATTTAAAAATCAAATAAACATCAAAATATAACTAGCCCACAGTCATGATAATTTGTACTATTTTTCCCAATAAATTATTTTGTTTTAATCATTTTATTGTGAGATTCTCATTAGACTTTTGAAATATCAAAAATAATTTTATTGAGATAAACAGAAATTGAGAAACTTTGTTCGAAATGCCTGACCAGTAGTCTTCCACACTGTCAAGGTCATAAAAAAGTGAAAAATGCTGAGAAACTATCAAAGATCAGAGGAGACTAAGGAGACAGGGGAGGAGATAGGAAGCCCAGGTGGCACAGTGGTAAAGATTCCGCCTGCCAGTGAAGGAGACATGAGAGACACAGGGTCGATCCCTGGTCGGGAAGGTCCCCTGGAATAGGAAATGGCAACCCACTCCAGTATTCTTGCCTGGAAAATTCCATGGACAGAGGAGCCTGGAGGGTCCATGGGGTCACAGAGCCAGACACGGTTGAGCACTGTCCACACACAAGGAGACGGGAGACTGAATGCAGCATGGTCACCGGGTTGTGGCTTAGTCACTGAGTCATGTCTGACTCTTTTGAGACCTCACGGACAGGCTCCACTGTCCATGGGATTTCCCAGGCAAGAATACTGGAGTGGTTTCCATGTCCTTCTCCAGAGATCTTCCCAACCCCAGGGATCAAGCCTGTGTCTCCTGCATTGGCAGGCCGATTGTTCATCTCTGAGCCACCAGGGAAACCCTGGACTGGACCCAAAGCAGAATAGGACATTGGTGGAAAAAAGCTGGTGATTTCTGAAAAGAATCTGTATTTTCGATAATAGCATTTTACCAATGTTTATTTCTCAGTTTTAGAAAAATGTATCATGTTTATTGAGGATGTTAATATTAAGAGAAGTTTGGTAAAATCTTTTACATTTTTGCTACTGTTTTATAAATCTAGAATTATCCCAAAGCAAGAAAATAATAACTTGAGGGCCTTTGCTTGGTAAACAGTCTATTACATCAGGTCTTTAGCAATCAGTTTTAACTATATGTGGTTGCCTGTTAATGTAATAGCAAAGAGATAAGATACTATCAAAAATACCAAATCTATTTTTCCTTATTATCTGTTATCAGATTTGTTCTATAGCAATATCAAGTGCCTAAATGGAAATACTTATGCTTTCTGACAATGTTTATGTCTTTCTTTAGCAGAAAATAGTGTTGTCGCATAAGCTGGGACACTGCAGTCAGGGAGTATATTTGTGTATTTCCATGAACATCACAAGACTTCATTTGAACATCACCATGGTTCCTGAGCAATAAAGTGTCCAGGGTACACAGAAAATAATTCTTCTGTAGGAAAAAACAGAAACTGTATTACCAGAGTTTCAGGTCTCAATTCCATTCAAACAGGATCTTTCTACCTCAATTAGAATTCCCAATCCACTAAAAATAATCAAGAGATAAATACTAATAATCTATCTATGCCCCACTCAGTTCAGTTCAGTTCAGTCACCCAGTTGTATCCGACTCTTTGCAACCCCATGAACCGCAGCACACCAGGCCTCCCAGTCCATCACCAACTCCCAGAGTTTACCGAAACTCATGTCCATTGAGTCGGTGATGGCATCCAACCATCTCATCCTCTGTTGTCCCCTTCTCCTCCTGCCTCCAATCCCTCCCAGCATCAGGGTCTTTTCAAATGAGTCAGCTCTTCACATCAGGTGGCCAAAGTACTGGAGTTTCAGCTTCAACATCAGTCTTTCCGATGAACACCCAGGACTGATCTCCTTTAGGATGGACTGGTTGGATCTCCTTAAAGTATGGAGGGACTCCCAAAAATCTTCTCCAACACCACAGTTCAAAAGCATCAATTTTTTGGTGCTCAGCTTTCTTCACCGTCCAACTCCCACATCCATACATGACCACTGGAAAAACCATAGCCTTGACTAGATGGACCTTTGTTGACAAAGTAATGTCTCTGCTTTTTAATATGCTATCTAGGTTGGTTATAACTTTCCTTCCAAAGAGTAAGCATCTTTTAATTTCATGGCTGCAGTCACCATCTGCAGTGATTTTGGAGCCCCCCAAAATAAAGTCTTACACTGTTTCCACTGTTTCCCCATCTATTTCCCATGAAGCAATGGGACCAGATGCCATGATCTTAGTTTTCTGAATCCTGAGCTTTAAGCCAACTTTTTCACTCCTTTTTCACTTTCATCAAGAGGCTTTTTAGTTTCCTCTTCACTTTCTGCCATAAGGGTGGTGTCATCTGCATATCTGAGATTATTGATATTTCTCCCAGCAATCGTGATTCCAGCTTGTGCTTCTTCCAGCCCAGCATTTCTCATGATGTACTCTGCATATAAGTTAAATAAACAAGGTGACAATATACAGCCTTGACATACTCCTTTTCCTTTTTGGAACCAGTCTGTTGTTCCATGTCCAGTTCTAACTGTTGCTTCCTGACCTGCATACAGGTTTCTCAAGAGGCAGGTCAGGTGGTCTGGTATGCCCATCTCTTTCAGAATTTTCCACAGTTTATTGTGATCCACTCAGTCAAAGTCTTTGGCATAGTCAATAAAGCAGAAATAGATGTTCTTCTGGAACTCTCTTGCTTTTTTGATGATCCAGCGGATGTTGGCAATTTGATCTCTGATTCCTCTGCCTTTTCTAAAACCAGCTTGAACATCTGGAAGTTCACAGTTCATGTATTGCTGAAGCCTAGCTTGGAGAATTTTGAGCATTACTTTACTAGCGTTTGAGATGAGTGCAATTGTTTCAGATTCTTTACATAAGGACATAAACCATAAGGACACTAATCGCAGCCTGAGGGCCCTATCCTCAAGATCTCATCAATCCTAATTACCTCCGTAGAGGCCCCACCTCCAAACCATCACATTGGGGCTGAGGAATCCAACAAACCATATGCTGATGTCATATTATTATTATATCTTTTAATGTTTTACTTTGGGATGGAGATTAGTAGTAAAGTGAAGTTGCTCAGTCGTGTCCGACTCTTTGCGACCCCATGGACTGTATAGCCCACCAGGCTCCTCCATCCATGGTATTCTCCAGGCAAGAGTACTGGAGTGGGTTGCCATTTCCTTCTCCAGGAGATCTTCCTGACCCAGGGATCGAACCCGGGTCTCCCGCATTGTAGGCAGACGCTTTACCGTCTGAGCCACCAGGGAAGATAGAGGACGTATCAGACATTAAACTGATAAGAACAGATACTACACTTGATCTTAGCCAAAAGATGTAAAGAGATTAGTAAGGGGTCAGCAAATAAATAACTAGAACTTAGCAAGCATGTGTGAAGGCAAGCATGTAGAAAAAACAGCTGGAGCTCTGAAAGCCTATCTCCTTGTTTCCAGGGAGGGATTGGGAGACTTGTGATGAGAGGAGACACACCTCCTGGTGGAGAAGAGATACGGTCATGTGTGCTGGAAGCCCAGGGCTGCCCTTCACTCGCTTTGCGAAGCCACCAGGAAGGAGCTGGCAAAGCTGGCAAGAATAAAGTGAAATTGTGTATTTGCATCATTATTCTATTTATTCTGCTTTTATGATGAACGGTCTTCATGTGACTGTTCTGAGTCCCTTTGAACAGGGTAAAGACTGTCTTCTAGTGAAAAACAAAACAATTGCACACTCCAGAGGAATTACCGTATCTGGCCTGCATTAGTTCCCAGGTGGCAGTAGTGGTGAAGAACCTGCTTACCAATACAGGAGACATAAGGGATGCCAGTTCAGTCCCTGGGTTGGGAAGATCCCCTGGAGGAGGGCATGGCAACCCACTCCAGTGTTCTTGCCTGGAGAATCCCGTGGACAGAGGAGCCTGGGGGGCTGCAGTCCATGGGGTTGCCAAGAGTTGGATGCGACTGGAGTTACTTAACCTTCACATGCATAGCCACTTTGCAGTTTAAGTAAAGAAATAGAAGAGCAATAGGCTGATCTGATTTTTTGGCTATAGAGAATGTTAACTCCCGCAAAATTATGCATTTCTATAAAGATTTCAAACAGGAAATTTGTATTTCTGGACCTCTTCAGTGGTTGAAAAGGCGACTCCTGTAATTACTTTGCCTTAAACATGCCCGTGGAGGGAGGGTGACAAGGTGGGCATGAGTTGATAGTGTAAGAATCAGTCCTTTAAGTCAGGATGCAGCCCAGAGAGAAGGGCCTGTGTTTGTGTAATACACAGCCCTATATATATATTTTTTTAACTAAAGTGGAAGAGATGTCTGTTCAGACAGATGTATATTCAAATCCTGATACTTTTAACTATCTTTATCCTAAAGTGCCGGCAACCTAATATAGTGAATATAAGGATTAAATGTGTCTAAATTTTTTAATTTATTTAAGATTTATTTTTAAATGCCTATTGCGCCAATAAGAATTTAATAAATACTAGTTTCTATGAAAGTATAAACGGGTGAAACAGATGCGTCCACTATAAAAAACATTTCTCTTTCATTTTCTAAAGTAATATATGAGCATTTGGGGTTTTTAAAATTAACAGTACAAGATAAGTTAATTTTTAAATGTGATGTCTCTTCAAAGATAGGAAATTGAGCATTATGAAAGTGCTTAAGTTAGTAAATTGTTACTTCATTATCATGGAAAACAGAATTGTATGTCACTAGAATGGTAAGAATTTTATATGGTGTTGATACCCAGATGATTTAATTAGACTGAAGAAGATTGGAACCAGTGCACTGACAATCTCACAACACAAAATTTTTTCACATAAAATTTTATATTTAATATTGTTTTAAAGTTTTGCTGATATTTGAAAGAATAACATGCCTATGATCCTGATTTTTTCTCTCTGTAAAATAAGTGCATTTAAAATAGTTCATTCCCACTGGCTTAGTTGAATAGATAAACCCTTGATGCTACTAAATGCATGTAAAAAGAGAAATAGTAAGATTCCTTTATTTCCTTTCAGATTTTCAGACGATGCTGGTTGGTTTTCAAGAAGGCATCTAGTAAAGGACCCAGAAGGCTAGAAAAATTTCCCGATGAGAAGGCAGCATATTTCAGGAACTTTCATAAGGTAAGTCACGGTGTCTGGAATCTCTGGGGAGTAACTGGACCCTTGGCAACAACTGTGGAGACATTTCTTTTGATAGATGAAATCTGCAGAGGCCAGAATGCACGGCCAGGATAAAACATCCCTGTGCTGATAAAATGCAAAAGTTATTTTTCTCCTTTATTTTAATCATCTGCTGTAAATGCCAGTGGTACCTCTGCAAAATGAAAGGCTCGTTTTTATTGCTACTTTGCAAAATGAGATGCCTCATAACTCAACCAGATCATTTCCCAAGGTGCTGAGTAGACAGTTTCCCTCTGTTCAGGTTAATTGTGCATTTGTTACTTTGATTTTAACTGTGGGCAATGTTTAGGAGATAAAACTTTTGAGGGTGGTGTGAGCAGTGTTAATGCCACTGTTAATGTACAAAGCACTTGCTGTTTACAACTCAAGAAGAAAGCGATCATTGTCTATGCTGATAGGTAGAGATGTGGCATAAATCCTATGAGTCAAATATCAATTTCCTAAAAATATGTGAGTATGAGTTGAAAGTTAAAAGTATGTGAGAAATCACCGTAGAATGATGCTGAATGTGCTGCTGAAAGTTATCTCTGGTGATAATGTCAAAACGAGTTAGGTATTTGATAGTAACGTGGAGGATTCATGATCAGAATGCAGAACTGTGGAACAGAGTTGCTTTTTGACAGAATGCCCACATAAGCTCAGGAAAGGCTTTAATTCCTTCGCAGCAGTATCATAGAATAAGTTACTCTGAATAATGTAATGAGTCTGTGGAATTTATTTCATGTGATACATAGTTCTAATTTCTTCTTTTATTAAAAAATAGAGTGCGTTCCAGGGATGAGGAAGGTGGCAGGGATACATAAGCATAGCACCAAGGATTTTTTGTGAAGGACAGGGAAGCCCTGGCTTGCTGCAATCCTTGGGGCCGCAAAAGTTGGACACTACTTAACAACAGAACAACAACAAAGGTTTTTAGGAGAGTGAAACTACCCTTTATGGTACTCTAATGGTGAACGTATGTCATTATACATTTGTCCAAAGCCATAAAATATACAACACCAAGAGTGAACCTTGCTCTACAATATGAACTTTGGGTGATTATGTTGTATTAAAGTAGATTCATTCGTGAGTTATAACAAATGTGCCATCTGTTGAGGGTGTTGCTAATGGGAGAGGCCGTCCGTGTGTGTGTGCTCAGTCGTATCCGACTCTTGCACCCTCATGGACTGTAGCCCTCCAGGATCCTTTGTCCGTGGTCCTCTCCAGACAAGAATGCTAGAGTGGGTTGCCGTGCACTCCTCCAGGGGATCTTCCTGACCCACGGATTGAACCCGCCTTTCTTGTGTCTCCTGCGTTGACAGGTGGATTCTTTACCACTGCACCACCTGGGGAGCCCACGTGCATGTGGGGGCAGGCAATAAAAGAGAAATCTCTGTAATTTCCGCTCAGTGTTGCAGTGAACGTAAAACTGCTCTAAAAAAGTAAAATCTATTAAAAAGAGATTATTCAGCAATAATGTGCTAACCAATTGTATTATACAAATAGCTAGCAGTCATTTGTATTAGACTTGAACCTATATCATAAGGCTTAAAATGTGAACTTCTTTAACTCTCTATGAGGTATTCTATGTATTAATACACATTTATGACTGGAGAATCCAAGTTTAAGTTCCTGCCAAAACACTTATAAGCTCAGGGGAGTTTGGTTTTCTCTTGAGTACATGGATTTTAAAATCGTTATATTACATGTCTATTTTTAGAGGAAAAGATATTTGTAGCCTGAAGTCATGGTGATATTTTGTATGATGATAAAGATCGTGGCGATAGATTTAAACCTGACTTAGTGAGAAACTGCCAGGTAAGTCTGTGACATTTAGTTATTGAGTAAAATTTGGAAAGACTGAGCATAGTATATGTTCTGTGGATTCCTGGTCAGAATGCTTGCCTGCTGGTCATTGATGTATCCTGGCTGCCGGCTCTCTAGCCAGTGCATCTAGAGTCTGTGCACTCATACTCAGCCATCTTTTACTTGACAAATGGCAACATTTCAGTATTCAGTTCAGTCGCTCAGTTGTGTCCAACTCTGCGACCCCACGAACTGCAGCGCACCAGGCCTCCCTGTCCATCATCAACTCCCGGAATCTACCAAACCCATGTCCATCGAGTTGGTGATGCCATCCAACCATCTCATCCTCTGTCGTACCCTTCTCCTCTTGCCCTCAATCTTTCCCAGCATCAAGGTCTTTTCAAATGAGTCAGTTCTTCGCATCAGGTGGCCAAAGTGTTGGAGTTTCAGCTTCAACATCAGTCCCTCCAGTGAACACCCAGGACTGATCTCCTTTAGGATGGACTGGTTGGATCTCCTTGCAGTCCAAGGGACTCTCAAGAGTCTTCTCCAACACCACAGTTCAAAAGCATCAATTCTTCTACACTCAGCTTTCTTTACAGTCCAACTCTCACATCCATACATGACCACTGGAAAAACCATAGCCTTGACTAGACGAACCTTTGTTGGCAAACTAATGTCTCTGCTTTTTAATATGCTGTCTAGGTTGGTCATAACTTTTCTTCCAAGGAGTAAGCGTCTTTTAATTTCACAGCTGCAATCACCATCTGCAGTGATTCCAGTATTATAACCACTTATTAGGGTTAATAGTTCAGACAGAGATAAGGTATCTGATTTATGCCTTGTACTGGGGATATGGCTCTTCACTGGGGATACAGAGATACAAGTACCCTGAAAGAGCTTCTATTCCAATGAAAACACACATACACAGATAACTTCAATTCAATATGAACAAGTCTTAATCAATTGAAAAGGGTTGAAGTCATAAAGAGTGTGTTCTCTGACCATAAATAATTTAAATTAGAAGTTAGTGTTATCAAGTAAACTCTAATTATTTGGGAATTAGCATATTCCGAGGGGTAATAAAAAGGAAATGCAGTAGTCACAGAGGCTATTAGAAAATATTCTAAACTCAAAAATCATAAAAGTACAAATATCATCATGCGTGGAATATAGAACTGCATGAGTACTTACAGGGAAATGTATATCTGTAAGTTCTTACATTAGAAAGAAACAATAAATGGAGGATAAAATATCAATGAAATAGAAACCAAAATAATCATAAGGAAATTTTATAAAGTCCATAGCCGCTTCTTTTACCCCCCCAAAAAAAAAAAAAATTTACTTGATAAATTGTTAACCAAATTTATCAAGAAAAAAAATATTTTAAAAAATCAAAGACTGGGACGAGTAGAGGGGTTATTCACTACAAATTCTACAAATATTTAAAGGATAATAAGAGTATATTGTGAGCAAATGTGATTTAACATTTTTGACAAATTAAATGAAATAGATAAACTCCTAGAAAAACACAAACTACCCAGGCTTATTGAGTAGCTCAAGATCTAATAAAAACTGTGAGTTTACAGTTCAATGATTTTCTCACCAAGAAAACTTGATCACCATATCATTTCACTTGTTAATACTATAACATATTTAAAGTGAAAAAAGAATCCCACATAAATTCTTAAGGAAAATATAAAGAGGAAACCCTTTCCAACTCACTTTATCAGACTGATAAAGCCAAAACTGAAAACCAAAACTAGACAAAAATGTCGTATGGTTAATTTAGCAAATATTGGCCATTATTCGTCTAGACTAGATATGATGGTAACTTCAATGAATGTGATAGTATTGAAGTTGGAGGTTAAAGGACAAATTTTGGATATAGTTGGTGAAAACAGACTGGAAATACTTACGGATTAAATGTAGTGTGTCAATGAAGGGTTGGACTCATGTACTTGAGCAACAGAGATAAGGATGGTGCATTTTATGAAGATGAGGAAGATAGAAGAGCAGCCTTTGAGTACAAATCAGAAGACTTCACTTAGCATATGTTAAATTTGAAATGTTTATTAGGCATTCAAACTAAAATGTCAAGTAGTCAATTAGATAAACAGATGTGGCCTTGAGTGGGAGAAATGTCACGATAAAGTTATTCATTTGACTGCCATTGGCATGTTGACAGTACTTTACTCTGGAGCACTGGGTAAAATGTTGTTAGGAGAAAACGAAGAAAAAGGAGATAAGTAACATCCCCACACTTAGAGGATTAGCAGAGATGGAGGGGCCAGGAGAGAAAGCTGAGAACAGCGGGCAGTAGTGGGGAAGAATAACTTGGAGGGTAGACCACTGAAAACTAAGAGAAAACTGCTAAAAACACTTGAACATACATTAAAAAAAGTTTTTGAGTGAGTGGTCATCTGTGTCTAGTTGTAGAGATTGAGAAAGGTGACAGAAGAGGGACTGTTGGATTTATAACATGGTCTTCAATGGCTTTGCCAAGAGTTTTTTCAGTGAAATATGGGGACTAATTTCACTTGGAGTAGCTTACAGAAGATTGAGGGGTAAAAAACAGACAGTGACCCAGGCAATTATTTTCAAGATGTTTTGCTATAAAATTGAGCCTATATATAACAGATGCATTTTTTAAATATGAAATGTATTAAATATCCTTGTATGCCAGTGGGAATAATCTAGTAGACCAAAGATGTGATGGTTAGAAGTTTCCTGTGTTTAATGATAGGGTTTGGTCTTTAACAGAACCAGAAAGCATTCATTTTAACAAAAGAAGAAGAAAAAATGACCGTAGATATAAATGGGTTAAATAAAAATTAATGTTAGAAAACTATCACTAATGCTTTTAAAACATACACAATTTATGTATGTGAGCTTTCTCCAGTCTGTGAAAATTGAGTCACGAAAGATCCTGTGGCGCACAGTGAGAATAGGAATGGTTCCTCTTCTAATAAATAACTAAACAGATATCACTGGCTGTAGCTTGGAGCTTCCTAAAGCACATTAATAACTAGATTCAGTGTATGTGACAGCTAAAATTTACTTTTCTGGTGGCTGTGTTAGGAAGATTAAAGTTTTCTATTATTACAACTTATCCTTCACAGCATTCGAGAGCCTAATTCTGTTTCCTAGTGACATAAATTTCCTTTCAGAAATTTTATCTTATTTTTTCTTTGGTGATTGCAAACTAATACCATGAGGTTAGACCAGTTCTGATATGGAAGGACAATTTCGTCATGATTCATCAGCAATAAGAAATCTTAAGGGGTATTTTCAGGAAAATATATAAATGGTCTCTTCTCTTATTTTGATACTGTTTTAGCAAGCTTTGCCTAATGCTTGACTGGTTGTCTTATTATAGGCTTAGAGTAATAAAAAAAAAAAAATCACACGCTTTCCACTTTGTATATGTTAAATGTGAAATGTCTCTTAGGCATCCAAACCAAAATATTTGTGTCAACCTCACTACTTCTTCCTACAGTCTTAACTAGCTCTGTGACACTGATTTTTGCTTCTTTTTTTTTTTAATATACAGCTAGCATTATTTAAAGTCTCATTTATCATCTCTTCTATTATTCAATACTGCCATTCTTTATCACCCACACATGATAAAGTTGTACCTAGCCATCAAAATTGTATCACCTTTAGGCAACTCTGATGTTGCTCAAGTTTAAGTAAAAACTTTCCATGTAAATATTTGCTTTCACTGGATGAGATAAGGAACATACAGGTGCATCTTGCCTATAAGAGTAATTTCCATTCTGCTACGAAAGAAAAGAACCTTGCCCTGAATATTGGGAAGTGACAATCAAACCCAATTCGGTATAACAAATAAAGTGCTATTTTAAAAAGATATGTAAAATACTTTGGCCACCTGATGCAAGGAGCTGACTCATTGGAAAAGACCCTGATGTTGGGAAGGATTGAAGGCAATAGAAGCAGGCAGCAGAAAATGATATGGTCAGATAGCATCACTGACTCAATGGGCATGAATTTGAGCAAACTCTGGGAGACAGTGAAAGACAGGGAAGCCTGGCATGCTGCAGTCCTCGGGGTCGCAAAGAGTCAGACACGACTTAGTGACTGAACAGCAGCAACGAGATACATAGCTCTGTGAGACTACACTGTCTAGTGACAGAATTGACACTGAAGTTCAGAAGATGAAGATAAGATGCTCTCCTTCTTTCCTCAGTAGGGAGAGTTGCCCTCCTTCTCTAGGAATTATAAGCCATAAATAAGATACTACCTGTGAACTCTTCGGAGACTAGAGTGGTCAGAAAATGTTGAGTTAATTATCATTATTGTCTTATGTTTTTACAGTCTGAGAAAGTAAGGTTATAAATAGCTAACTATAATGAAATATGATGAAATGTGGTAAGAAAAGTACAAGGGAACAGTTGTCTACCTCTGGATAACAAGACTTTCCAAGGGGCTTCTTTAGATCACTCTGTTTTTGACAAAGCAAAATAATGGAGACGAATCCATTAAATGAGGGCGAAAAGGTGATTAAACATAGTGGAAAGTTACACTGCATGGTGAGTTGAAGAAAATCTGAGGAATCTGTCTAGTGTTGGCAAAGCTTGAGAGGAGGACTATGGTGATGGATGGTAAGCTCGAAGGACATGGATGGGGTCAGTGAAGGGTCATAAATGCCTTCTATGTGACTTTAACCTTTGTCCTTTAAGCAACAGAGCAGTTGTGAAGGGTTTTAAATGGTTTTTCATATCTTCAAATATGTATTTAGAAAAAAATAGTTTGTGTGACATCACATCAAATGGATAAGCTAATCGAATATACACAGAGAAACAATATAATTGATGTTGTAATACTGTCTTTTCCCGAGAATAGACAACACACTCCTGAATGGAGAAAGGTGAAGTGAGTGGAGAGGAGATAGATTTTGGTGATATTTTCCAGGTACAGTCAAGGAGAATTAGGAAGATTTAGTAGAGACGTGGATGGACCTAGAGTCTGTCATACAGAATGAAGAAAGTCAGAAAGAGACAAACAAATGTCGTATATTAGCGCATACATATGGGATCTAGAAAATGGTACGGATGAACCTATTTCCAGGGCAGGCATAGAGATGCCAATGTAGAGAATGATCGTGTGACTCAGGGGGGAAGGGGAGGATGGGGTGGACTGGGAGAGTGGCGCTGACGTGTGCGCACTGCCACATGTGAGACAGCGGGAACCGCAGTACAGCCCGGGGCTGACCCAGAGGGCCGGGCTGGGGAGCGCAGGGCCACGGGGGAGGGCGCGTGTCCACATGCAGCTGATGCGCACTGTTGTGCAGGAGGAGCTAACACGACATCGTAAAGCACCTGCAATAAGAAAAAAGACTCAGTGACTGATCGGATATCGGGGAGATGGAAGAGACAGGAATGAGACTTGATACTTTTAGGAACTGGATGAGGGATGGATGGTCGTGATGTTCACAGAGACAGGGTGAAGATAAGGTGATTTGTTCACATGTTAGATTTTGAGGTATTTACGTATGGTATATACATGTATCTACTATTAAACAGTTGCAAGTGCAGCCAGATTATAGTGAAACTACCCAGGAGATCACTTGAACAGAGTGAATGAACAGAATTGAACAGAATTAAACAGAATGAAGATGAGTGTATATTAACATCTGTAAAAGCCTTGAAGTGAAATGAAAGTGAAAGTCGCTCAGTTGTGTCTGACTCTTTGCGACCCCATGGGCTGTACAGACCATGGAATTCTCCAGGCCAGGATACTGGAGTAGGTAGCTATTCCCTTCTCCAGGGGATCTTCCTAACGCAGGGATCAAACCCAGGTCTCCTGCATTGCAGGAGGATTCTTTACCAGCTGAGTCACAAGGGAAGCCCAAGAATACTGGAGTGGGTAGCCAATCCCTTCTCCAGAGGATCTTCCTGACCCAGGAATTGAACTGGGGTCTTCTGCATTGCAGGCAGATTCTTTACCAACTGAGCTATCAGGGAAGCCCCTTATCAGTATAAAATAAACCATTTTCTCTAAAAGACACTGACCTTAGTTCCAACCTTAGGGTGACATCAGGATATTTCACAGATATTTCAATTATAAATTTATCTATAGTTACAAACCAAAAACTGGAAACTTGGACGGAAAAAACAAAACAAAACAGCTAATTCAAGGAATGTTAGAATATTATGAAAAGTCCCATTTAAATGAGGAACTGCTAGTAAAATAAACATAAAAATCCTAACCAGTATTATTTATTATAAAATATATAGTCACTACCAAGACTCTTTAAATATATTACTAGCTGAAAAATGTAATAATTCTAAAGGGATAATTCTAAAGTCTTCTGGAATTTTAGTGCTGGAGAAGACTCTTGAGACTCCCTTGGACAGCAAGGAGATGAAACCAGTCAGTCCTAACTCTGAATATTCATTGGAAGAACTGATGCTGAAGATCCAGTACTTTGGCCGTGAGATGATAAGAACCTACTCACTGGAAAAGACCCTGACGCTGAGAAAGATTGAAGACAAAAGGGGAGACAAAAGATTGAAGACAACCCAGAGAATGAGATGGTTAGATTGCATGACCAACTCAATGAACATGGCTTTGAGCAAACTCTGGGAGATCGTGGAGGACAGAAGAACCTGGTATGCTACAAAGAGTCGGGCAAGACTCAGAGACTGAGCCACAGCAACAACCTCTGATAGGTCGATGAAGAAAGGTCTCTGTATGAAAGAATGTGGCATATTTAAAATCTTTGTTTTCCCTCAAGCATTGATGGTCAGTCCAATTATCAGATCACCAGAACTGGGCGGGGCGGGGGAGGGAGACTTCATTTTCAAGATGGCCTAAAGATACAGAAGGAAATGGCAACCCACTCCAGTGTTCTTGCCTTGAGAACCCCAGGGACGGGGCAGCCTGGTGGGCTGCCGTCCATCAGGTCACACAGAGTTGGACACAACTGAAGCGACTTAGCAGCAGCAGCAGCAAAGATATAGACCTTTATGGATTTCCCAAATTGTTCAATTTGTTAATGTTCAAATACCTTAAACTTGTGATTAGCCAGTTATTTTGATATGCTCTAAAGTACTCTGTAGTGTTTGATAGCAATTAATTAAAATAATCAGTCAAATGAACTGTTTCCAACCTAAGTGAGGGGCTTCTGAAAAATAATCTAAAGATACAATTATTTCTGCACCAGGTTTAAATTAATGCTATACTCTATGTGGAACATACATATTCTAGAGCTTATGAGTATTAATGATCTCATTTAGACATTTGATATGTTTACTGTGAGAGAGATCTTGCAGCATAAATCAATTTTTATATGAAACTGCCATAAGATGGTATGTACTTTTTTTTACTTCTTGGTAGAAAGAAATTTGAAATTCAAATCACTAGCTGCTGAAGCGAGTTATTAAAAATGCATTAGGGTTGAAAATGTAGCTGTATATAATTGTCATAACAGATATTCAAAACAAATTTATCCTCAATGAAAACTGAGCTAAAGCAATTTACATAGAATCAGCTAATAAATTTTCCTTAATTTCCTAAGCAGATGAAAAAGAAACAGTTTATAGAAATTTTAATAAAGTAAATATGAGTGCAGTCTGTGGGGAGGAAAATATAAATAAAGTCCCTTAAAAGGATGAATGAAGATAGACCTATGTGAAGTTCCCATTCTACATGTTGCAAGAAAAGCAATGCTCATTTTGGGACCAGTCTTATTTCTAAATCCCCGACAACCTGACATTGAAAACATCATCTTATTCCATCCACTTTACTCGTATTGGACTTGTCAGTATTTAACTATATGTAAACATCCAAGAGAATTGGTCAAAAGATGAAAATGTCCTTACGAAGACTAGCCACCTATAAATAGAGCATATCCTTAACTCTAGAAGCAAAAGCATTGGGAAATGTGAAAGCAACACTGTGTGCAATGTGGTGTCTTGAAGGTTTTCACTTTGATTCCATGAAGAAATGGCTTAATGCTTAGATGAGCACCTCCTGGGCACTAATGTGAAGAATAATCATCGGTGTGGATCCTCCTGAAACCCCTCCAGAAGTTCCCAGAGTGATATTCACTTATTCAGGTTAAGGCATTGTATCCACTTGTGTCTTTACTCATTCATTCATTCATCCTCCTATAATCCTTTAGTTTGAAGACATCTCAGTTTCTTGAACAGAAGCTTCCATGGGCACACACCTTGGTTCCTGCAGCAGTCACAATTAATCCATGGTCATTTATTAATTGTCTCATAATATCTGAGTGCTAGTGCTAGTCATTCAGGGAAGACTCATAGAAATGGAATACAAAATGTTGGCTTGATGTAGGATAAGATGAAGGGGGCTATGTCCAAGGCTGGATGCACTTGACTGACAGAGGTGGAGATCAGCAAGAAAGGCTATGGGTAAAGACTTCTGGATAGAGAGAATTTGTGAAGTTGTGCTCTCGAAATAATAGGGAACTTGCAGAGTTAGACTTTATCTTTGTAGTATTTGAGTCAAGGCCAGTTGAAATTTTGCAGCATCTAAGTAATCTTCAGTAATGATCATTCTGTGTGGTTTAAGGAAGTCTTAGAAAAGCAACCACTCAGTCATCAGGATTTGTTTATTACCTACTGGTCCATGAGAGTCATCTCTTCACTGAGAAATATGGAATCACACTCTTAGAAAATACCTGTAAGAGTATTCTGGGCTTGATTTAGAGTATGCAGCAGTAGGATTTATGTTAGGAAAATTACTGTCTTTGTTCACTTTTTTAAACTACTCACTTGTGTGTAGGCGGTCTTCCACAGTGGTACTACATCAGGGGAAGCATAGTGTGATTTAAACAGTGTCTTTCTCTCACTTTCCTATCTGTAAAATGCAAATAGTATTATAGCTCAGAAAGTGAGATGACAATTTCATGTAAGATGATGTGTAAATGTAAAACAGTTATGGTTATACAAGTCATTTCTGCCTCAGATTTTGCATCTTTGAAACCAGGGACATTTTTCATACCAACTTCAGAAAAATTCTGAGACCAATTTGCATGATAAAGTAATTTGTAGTTTCAAACAAGCCATTTTCCATGGTAAATCAGATAGTAATTTGTGAAAGAATATTCAACAGTGTGATTTTGTTATGACATCATTTCCATCATTTCTGAAGCGTTTTTACACATATTTAATGGATTTAGAGCCAATGCCCTTAATTATTATTTCAGAATATCATCAATGCATCTGGAGTTTTTAAAAATCTCTTTTTACCCATTAACAAAATCTACTTAATTGTGTAATATCTGACAGATGCAGCAGGAGAAATGATAATTGCATAATGTTCACTGAGGATAGATTGTTTTTCTACCATTAATGGAACGTAATGTATTATATTTCAAGTAATGAATGCATATTTATTTACAACTTACAATTTGAAGGATGTTTCAGTGAGACTTTATTCTTGAATTATTACTTTGTACCTTGCTATAAATATCTATATAGCATCTTTTATTTTATAAATAATGACGTTTAATATTTGTTTCAAATTTATATAAAATTTAAAAAATTATAAATCCTTTTTACATCTAATACTTCAGTAACAAAAGGTAAAATTTTAATTGCCCATGAAACAGTCTTAAGTTACAGACCAATAATAGCCTCTAACCTGATTTTATTTAGAGAACATATTCTTAGTTTAGGGAACCATAGGCTTTGAGAGTCAGTGAAATTCTTGTTTTGATGATAATTATTGCATTTGTTAAATTATGTGTAAAAATTCTTTTCATACATAATTTGATGTCTGTCCTGAAGAGGTGATTGAATTCCTTATATACAATATTCAGGGAAATTAATGTTTTCCCCCCATTTATTCGGAGACAGAGAAAGAGAGAGATTGTTAAGTGTTATGCAACTATTTTCCCCCTACTTTTCCTTTGAAACAAGTTAATCATAGAAATCCGGGTACTATAAAATTAAAATTTAATCGGATTTGCAGTAGCCTGTAATTCTCCACTAATCCTTTTACCCTTTCATAAAAAGGTTTTCTTGGTTAAGTGGGAATTGTCCTAATCCTGGAGCCTCCATGAAGTTCTCCTAGTCTTAGAGCTGGTACAGCCGACTCGCTGATGGTGGACCTAAAAGCCAACTTTGCTCTCTTTTATTCGAATTCCACCTTGCAAGTAAACTCATGAGGTCAGACGCATTATTATCCCCAAAGCTTGGATATTTTATACACTTTAATCACATTCAAACAATAATTGGAATGTTGCTTTCACTTTAATGGCAACCCGCTCCAGTATTCTTGCCTAGGAAATTCCATGGACAGCGGAGTCTACAGTCCAGGGGGTTGCAGAAAGTTGGACACAGCTTAGCTACTAAACAAGTAAAACAATGATCATACTCTTTTCCACTCTGTGTCCTTAGAAACATAATTGTTCCCCTTAGCTATATTAGGAGTTATCACATACTAGGCCATAGAGAGTTGAGCAGAAGACTAACTCCGAGCACTGGGAAGTTGTAATTGTCATATGATTAATAGCAGTTGACCTGCTAGAATTTCACATATCATTCAGTTGACTTTCTATAGGAAGTGGATTTCCCTCCCTCCCTCCTTTCCTCTCTCCCTCCCTTTCTTCCCTTTCCCTCCTTCCTTCCTTGTTTCTGTTTTTCTAGTGTGGTAGAACTCAGCTGCAAAGATTGATTTAATTGCTATCATCATTCATCTCTATAATATTTGATTAATCAATCTACTTTAATCTCATTCCTTAATCCCACTCATCTCTCCACTTCCATTATCATTATAATGAGTTTGATGGGAACCTTTTTGTGACTCTTATAAGTGTATACTGTTGATTTCTTGAACATGTCCTGCTTTGTAAATTCACTTAAGTAATATTGTATTATAATTTATTGTGTTTCTTATTTTTAATTCTTGCTGCATTATGACTTTTAAGACCTATTTGTCAGTTGCTTCTGTTACATTGTACCCCATAGTTTACATCCATTGTATTTTACTTCTCCATTTTTCCCAGTGATAGAAACTAGATAGCCACCTACTGCTCATTACCTCAGACTGTGCAGTAATTAAGATTTTGGTTCTGTGTCTTTATGACCTAAGGCGAGCAATTTTCTGGGATATATAAAAAGAATGAGATCATTGTGTTGAGTGTGGGAGTGCCTGAATATGTCCAACCAGATGAATTTCCAGAAAGCATCTCCACTCTATATATCTACTGGGTACATGACGGTTCTGTATTCTCACATTTTCATTGACACCTACTATTATTCATAAAGTTTTCCCAATTTGGTGAGTGTGAAGTGATATTCAATAGTGTTTGAACATAATGTTTTTCTATTACCAATGAATTTGAGAACTTCTTCCTGTGCATAATTGTGTTCCAAATTTATTCTTCTGTGAACTGTTTGGTCCATGTCATACTGGGATCCCTTTATTTTTTCTGGCTGTTTTATGAGGTTTTCTTGTCTATTCTAAACACTAGTCTTACTTCAGTTTTAGATGTTATAAATAAATTCTCATGTCTGTCAACTGTCTATTCACTTTATGGAGTCCAGTAATAAACAGAAATCTGCAATCTTGGACATATTCAAATTTGTCATGAGTTGGGCTTCAGCAGCTTTCTTTAAGAAATACTTCCCTACACCATACATCACAAAGGTATCATCCAACATTTTATTCAATTAGGATTATAGTTTTGTCTTTCATCTATCTGCTCTCCAGATCTTATATGGAGTTAGGGACTCCATTTTTTCTTTTTTTAATACTTAGGGACCCAGTTTTCACTAGTCTATTTGTTTGTTTTTTTTTTTCCATTTATTTTTATTAGTTGGAGGCTAATTCCTTTACAATATTGTAGTGGTTTTTGCCATACATTGACATGAATCAGCCATGGATTTACATGTGTTCCCCATCCCGATCTCCCCTCCTGCCTCCCTCCCCATCCCATCCCTCTGGGTCTTCCCAGTGCGCCAGCCCCGAGCACCTGTCTCATGCATCCAACCTGGGCTGGTGGTCTGTTTCACCCTTGATAGTATACTTGTTTCAATGCTGTTCTCTCAGGACATCCCACCCTTGCCTATTTGTTAAATGAGCTATTCTCTCAGTTATTGTGGTGGCATGTGTTTCTCAGGGCTTCCCAGGAGATGATACTCACACACATACGTTTTTCTCTGATCTCTCTACTCTGTACTGCCTGCATGTTTGTTCTTGGACCAGTAACATGCCTCTTGTCTTAAATTGCCGCCAGATCACATGATGTTATAGCATTTGTTAGAGCAATTGTTTCCCAAACATGGTCAGTTCTTACTTTATAAAGGCACCTTAGCAGTTTACCTAAGGGTATGGAGTATACTTTCCTTACTCTGGGCTTCCCTGGTGTCTCAGACAGTAAAGAATCTTCCTGCGATGCAGGAGTTCTGGGTTCCGATCCTCTGGAGAAGGGAATGGCACCCCACTCCAGTATTCTTGCCTGGATAATTCCATGGCATTCCATTCCATGACTGTAGCCTGATAACTGCCATATACTTTTGTTGTTTTAATAGTTTTTTTTTCTCTTAACACTGTTAGTATGTACATATCAGTGATCATATTTTCTGCAAATATGGCTAGTTCTGTCTCCTCCTTTCTTGGTCCTTTTCTCACCTTCCTGCCCAGGCCCTGTGCCACCTGACCAAGAGCACCTTTGCCGTGCTTCCAGTAGTGAAGGGACTGAGTCTAGTACTTGTGCATAAAGTAAAATAAGTTTTGGTGAATCAATTTTAAATAAAATCCCTTTCTATACTTCATATATTTAGGGTTTTTTTCTCATAAAGGTATTGAACTGTATCAATGATGTTATTTTTTTTTAGCCTGCTGGGGTAAACGTGATTTTTCTCATGGAGTCTATCAATTTTGAGAACTACGTTTAGACACTTTCTGATGTTAGCTATGCTTTAGGTAACTCAAAGTAAATACAGACATGTTCTTTGGTTCTTAGGAAACTAGTATCTTACTAGAGAAATAGGTCTATATAGACATTTTTTGGTCATTTTCTTCCTGTCATTTTACCTTCATTCAAGACAACTGACTTTAAAGCACAAATTGGCTGTCCAAATTCAAATAACACTGTGTAATCATCTTGGAGAAGACTCTTAAGAGTCCCTTGGACTGAAAGGAGATCCAACCAGTCCATCCTAAAGGAGATCAGTCCTGGGTGTTCATTGGAAGGACTCATGCTGAAGCTGAAACTCCAATACTTTGGCCACCTGATGCAAAGAGCTGACTCATTTGAAAAGATCCTGATGCTGGGAAAGATTGAAGGCGAGAGGAGAAGGGTACGACAGAGGATGAGATGGCTGGATAGTATCATTGCCTCAATGGACATGAGTTTGAGTAAACTCTGGGAGTTGGCAATGGACAGGGAGGCCTGGCGTGCTGCCGTCCATGGGGTCGCAAAGAGTCGGACACGACTGAGTAACTGACCTGAACTGAACTGAATCATGTAAGTTTCCTAGGTTAGCTGAACAGACTACTGCAGATTTGTCTTCAGTTCATTTCAGCTCAGCTTTCTTTATAGTCCAACTCTTACATTCATACATGACCACTGGAAAAACCATAGCCTTTGACTAGAAGGACCTTTGTTGACAAAGTAATGTCTCTGCTTTTTAATATGCTATCTAGGTTGGTCATAACGTTCCTTCCAAGGAGCAAGCCATCTTTTAATTTCATGGCTGCAATCACCATCCACGGTGATTTTGGAGCCCCCAAAAATAAAGTCAGCCACTGTTTCCACTGTTTCCCCATCTATTTGCCATGAAGTGATGGGACCGGATGCCATGATCTTAGTTTTCTGAATGTTGAGCTTTAAGCCAACTTTTTCACTCTCCTCCTTCACTTTCATCAAGAGGCTCTTTAGTTCTTCGCTTTCTGCCATACGGGTGGTGTCATCTGCATATCTGAGGTTATTGATATTTCTCCTGGCAGTCTTGATTCCAGCTTGTGCTTCCTCCAGCCCAGTGTTTCTCATGATGTACTCTGCATAGAAGTTAAATAAGCAGGGTGACAATATACAGCCTTGACGTACTCCTTTTCCTATTTGGAACCAGTCTGTTGTTCCATGTCTAGTTCTAACTGTTGCTTCCTGACCTGCATACAGGTTTCTCAAGAGGCAGGTCAGGTGGTCTGGTATTCCCATCTCTTTCAGAATTTTCCATTTGTCTTAAAATTGCAGTTTATTTTCTCCCATTTCTGAGGGTCAGAGGTCAAGGGTCAGGGTGTTGGCTGGGCTGCACCCCCAGAGTCTCTGAGAGGATCCTCGGCCTCTGCTGGCTCCAGGGGTCCATTCAGTCTACACACATGTGGCCGCGTCCACTGTATCCTGCCTCACAGCTCCGTCTCCTCCTCTGTTCTCAGGACTCTGGTAATCAGCTGCGGTGTCCTCACTGAATCCAGGGTGCTCCCCTCTCAAGATCCTACCCTTAATCACACCTGCAAAGACCCCTTTTCCCAAATAAATTCCCATTCACATGGTCTGGGGTTTAGGACCTGGACATACCATTGGGAGGGGGCGCTATTCAACCCACTACTGTCACTAAAAGATTCAAAGTTGTGCATCTAGTAAGTAAAGTCCTAGGCTGTGGTGTCTCTGCTAGTGTCTGTGTGGCAAAGCTCTGCCTCTCAGAGCGAGAATGATGCTGGGGCTGACAGAGCTGTTTCGTGCCTTTTTGTTTTTAGAGTCAGCGAAACATGTTGAGAGAGAGAGACCAGGAGGGAGGAGGGAGGAAAGAGCTGTAGAGATTTCCTGTTTGAGTGCTTATTTTTCCTTTGCACTGATGTTCTGCATTTCTTAGCCCTGAAAATAGATTTTCTTTTTTGGTGTTTTTTTTTTTTTTCTGTAATAGACAACTTCAAAATAATTTTGGAGTAATAACGTAAAGAGTTTTCTGGGATACCTTTCATCCTCCCTGCAGTCTGAGGCTCTTTTGTAGTTGAATTCTCCTTCCTGTGATGACGTCTCGATTAGCCATCGTTTGCCATTATTAAATAGCGTGGGTTTCAGAGCAGTAGCTGCCACATAACCTGGTGGAAAGAGCACCAGCGTGAGAAGCAGGAGGCTGACCAGGTTCTGGACATCACCCTAGCTTGTGCTGGCCACCCCGAGACGACAGCCGTTTCCTGTTGGTTCAGTGAGGGCAGCTCAGCTCTCTGCTGTAAGTTAGAATGATTTTGGTTGAAAGCAACAGAAACTCCAATTCAAACAACTTAAAGAAGAGCATGCTCACGTATTACAGCATGTCCAGAAAAAGAAAATGGCTCCAGGGTAGGTTCATTCTTGCTTCTTGCTCAAGAATGAAAATTCAGGACCTGGGTTCTTTTTTTTTCCCCTTTTCCTGTCTCTGCTCTGCCATTTGTATGGTTGCCCTCATCTTCAGTCTACTGGAATGATAGCTGTAGCGTGTCTGAATTGTGACACCCAGACAACACAGCGGCCCCCGGAGAAGGGGCTAGATTCATCTGGCGGTCACCTCCAGTTAGAAAACGTTCCTCTGAAGCCACCAGAAGACTTCTGTTTGCAAGGCACTGGGTATATTTAGGTCATATTGTCTTTCTTAAACTAATCATGAGCAAGGAGACTATAACCCTAGGAGTAACAAATTCTACCATGATACTGAGAGTGAGCGATGCCTACCTGGGCACTTGGGCGGCATGACATAGGGACACCCAACGAGCAAAATCAGATTCTGTTAGGAATGAAGGAGCTGGAACTGGATGCCGAGTAGACAGACAATGGTGACTGTTATAGTTAATTCTAATTCTATTGTTATTTTATCCATAATTATTTTCTCTAGAAGATGCATTTCATAATGTATTTTTTCCCATTTATTTTTATTAGTTGGAGGCTAATTACTTTACAATATTGTAGTGGTTTTTGCCATACATTGACATGAATCAGCCATGGATTTACATGTATTCCCCATCCCGATCCCCCCTCCCACCTCTTTCTCCACCCGATCCCTCTGGGTCTTCGCAGTGCACCAGCCCCGAGCACTTGTCTCATGCATCCCACCTGGGCTGGTGATCTGTTTCACCCTTGATAGTATATTTGTTTCAATGCTGTTCTCTCGAAACACCCACCCTCGCCTTCTCCCACAGAGTCCAAAAGTCTGTTCTGTACATCTGTGTCTCTTTTTCTGTTTTGCATATTGGGTTATCGTTACCATCTTTCTAAATTCCATATGTATGCGTTAGTATACTGTATTGGTGTTTATCTTTCTGGCTTACTTCACTCTGTATGATGGACTCCAGTTCCATCCATCTCATTAGAACTGATTCAAATGAATTCTTTTTAATGGCTGAGTAATATTCCGTGGTGTGATGTATTTTAATATTTGAGTGGTGTGTGCATGTTCAGGTGTGTCTGGCTCTTTGTGACCCTGTGGACTGTAGCCCATCAGGCTCCTCCATCCATGGAATTTTCCAGGCAAGAATACTGGAGTGGGTTGCCATTTCCTTCTCCAGAGTATTTTCCTGACCCAAGGATCAAATCTGTGTCTCTTGTGTCTCCTGCATTGGCAGGCAGATTCTTTACCACTGTGCCGCCTGACAACGGAACTTGTGATTATTGATTATGAACATGTTGGGATTGTCAGACAGTAAACATGAAAGTCTGTCACAAGGAGCTTAAAAAATGAGTTATATTGATCTTTTCAATGGTACACATTTCATATTTTTTCAGTGATATACAAATATAAGGAAGCAGCTATTGGAAAACAGATATAAAATTTTTGTAAGGAAACAATTATACACTTTTTATCCAAGTATTGTGACCAGAATATTAAAGCATGCAATATATAGGGTAACACCAATACTTAAATTGTAATTATGAACACTTAGGACTCAGGCTTTCAAAAGAGATTGATATGTAATACTTGAAATAATCTAAAACTTTAGTAAATTTTTCACCTTTTCTCTTACTGGAAGATCAATAATCTCTATCCCAATGAAGAGAATTTTATTAAACTATCTTCTAACGTGTTTATTCTCAAAAATAAAAACTCTGACCTAATTAAAACAAACATAGGAGATTAGTAAAATGTCAGGAGACATAAGAATTACTAGTAAGATTAATAAGAAAGAAGAGTGCAGTTTGTATTCTGGTTCATTTGAATATACTTGAAAAAAGTCTGAAAGTTAAGTTCTTTGACTTTTCAAAATATAACTATCTTTAAAGGAAGAAACTGAATACCTCAATAGGCAGTATCTAATCTCAATTGTCATGACAGTAAACTGATGAGATACTTTAAAATTAAAAAAAAATTAGCAAATATGCTTTTTTTTCAGTTATTTATCTGTATACTAATTAGTGAAAATTTATTTTATGCTTGTGAGTTAGACCTGCATTTAATGTGAATATTGAGTTTAATATGCACAGTTAGGCTAAAGGGAAAGATATATAACATAGTAGTATGATGATTTTTAAATTTTACAGTAAACCTTAATTTGTTCATTCTAAATTTGCTAAGTATGCAAAGAAAATCCCTCTGAAAAACTTGGACTTAATTGGAGAAAATATCACTATGCCCTTCACCCCATATCAGATTCCTCCTGAAAGTTCTATAAACTAAGTAGTAGTAGAACGACTAAAATCTAATGAACTATTTTCATCTGCAAGTGAAGCAGCTTCTCTGATGTTTGGTCTTATTAAGTGATACACAGAAGTATGCCCTCCCTTTCAGAACATATAACCCAGTGCAGCTATATGCTATCCTCTTTTTTATCTTTAATCTTTTCTTTTCTCATCAGATATGAAAGAGTCAATCACTTAACAGGTATCTACTGGTCTGCACTGTGAAAAGCATATACTTAAAATGAAAAAAAAAATCCTATATAGGAGTCTAGTTATGTAGAGAATTGATAAATAAATGACATGAATTAATAAAGGAACAACTCAATAATTTACTTACTGAGTCCACTGTAAGAACACAACCAGATTTCATAATGAGTCAGGAAGCCATCTGAATTCAGATCACACTGTCAAGGGCTTGAGAAACACCACCTACCACCACCATCAGCGACAGGCTATTAACTGTGCATGAGTCATTCGGGGAAGGTTAAGGGAGTCTTGTTCGTTGGTCTTGATGAATGATTGTGAGCTTGATAGGAAGCTGAAGGATGCTCCAAGAAGATTATTCTGTAAAAGACTCTGTAACCTTTGAATGTTGTACCATCGCTAAGTCATATCTGACTCTTTGCAAGCTCGTAAACTGCAGCATGCCAGGCTCCTCTGTCCTCCACTATCTCCGGAGTTTGCCCAAATTCGTGTTCATTGAGTCGGTGATGCTATCTAACCATCTCATCCTCTGTCGCCCCCTTCTCCTCCTGCCCTCAATCTTTCTGAGTATCCGGGTCTTTTCTAATAAGTCAGCTGTTCACATCAGGTGGCCAAAGTGTTGGAGCTTCAGCTTTAGCATCACCTTTAAATAGCACATTTATATTCAAGACAACTGAAAGACTTTGTACATGGCTGGACGCTAACTTGTGTTCAAGGTTAATGTAGAGAAAGATGAGATTGAATTTCCAGGAAGGAACTGAAGTCATCAAGTCCTTGCTAAGGAGTGAGAACTTAATTTTAAGGTGTAATTAAATGGTTTTAATGCCTTGTGGCTCAGACGGTAAAGAATCTGCCCGCAATGCAGGAGACCCAGGTTTGATCCCTGGGTTAAGAGCCTCTGGAGGAGGAAATGGAAACCCACTCCAGTATTCTTGCCTGGAGAGTTCCGTGGACAGGGGAGCCTGGCAGGCTACAGGTGTCACAAAGAGTCAGACACAACTTAGTGTCTAATGCTGACTGACTAGCTGAAGGCATGATAAATGAAGGGGCATGATAAAACGTTTGGGTTAAAAATATAAGTCTAAAACCAGTGTAAACAAGACAGTGGAAGATGAAGGGAATGAAGGCAGATGGAAAAACAAATGGAAATATTTAAGACAAGAAAGAGCAAGAGTCTTGCTCTTGAACGAGGAGTGAAGTTGTGGAGAGGAAGGAATAAGAGGACTGCACATGAAATAGACGTTGGCAGAGTTTCAGGACAGAATAGGTGTTGTGGGCCTGAGAGAAGCCTGCATTTGCAACACTGGACCCCAGGATTGTCCACATAGACAGCACTCTTTTCATCATAACACTAACATATTACTTGTCATTTTCACTTTGTTTTGGAGCAAAGGCAATAATAGGTAAAAACGACAGCAGGAATCAAGGCAGTGGCTCCAAACAATGTTGTTGTTTAGTCGCTAAGTTGTGTCCGACTCTCTTCGACCCTGTAGACTAGCCCGCCAGACTCCTCTGTCCAAGGAATTTCCACGGCAAGAATACTGGAGAGGGTTGCCATTTCCTCTTTCCAGGGAACTTCCCAACTCGGGGATCAAAACTGCATCTTCTGCATTGCAGACAAAATCTTTCCTACTGAGTCACCAAGACTCAGTATTCTTTTTTTTTTTTTCCTTTATTTTTATTAGTTGGAGGCTAATTACTTTACAATATTGTAGTGGGTTTTGTCATACATTGACGTGAATCAGCCATGGATTTACATGTATTCCCCATCCCGATCCCCCCTCCCACCTCCCTCTCTACCCGATCCCTCTGGGTCTTCCCAGTGCACCAGGCCCGAGCACTTGTCTCATGCATCCAACCTGGGCTGGTGATCTGTTTCACCATAGATAATATACATGTTTGGTGCTATTCTCTGAAACATCCCACCCTCGCCTTCTCCCATAGAGTCCAAAAGTCTGTTCTGTACATCTGTGTCTCTTTTTCTGTTTTGCATATAGGGTTATTGTTACCATCTTTCTAAATTCCATATATATGTGTTAGTATGCTGTATTGGTCTTTATCTTTCTGGCTTACTTCACTCTGTATAATGGGCTCCAGTTTCATCCATCTCATTAGAACTGATTCAAATGAATTCTTTTTAATGGCTGAGTAATATTCCATGGTGTATATGTACCACAGCTTCCTTATCCATTCGTCTGCTGATGGGCATCTAGGTTGCTTCCATGTCCTGGCTATTATAAACAGTGCTGCGATGAACATTGGGGTGCACATGTCTCTTTGAGATCTGGTTTCCTCAGTGTGTATGCCCAGGAGTGGGATTGCTGGGTCATATGGCAGTTCTATTTCCAGTTTTTTAAGAAATCTCCACACTGTTCTCCATAGCAGCTGTACTAGTTTGCATTCCCACCAACAGTGTAAGAGGTTTCCCTTTTCTCCATACCCTCTCCAGCAAATAAAATAAAGTTTGTATATATTTAAGGTGTATAACATGCTGTTTTTGTATACCTACACACACTTACTCGACCTCAGTATTTTAAATTATTGACCATGGCATTTATTGACTTAGACTTAAACAACCTAAATTATTTTCAAGTAATATTTCCTTTAATTAAATTCTGCTAATTTCATATTTAATTATTTTAATGGCTTATTATTAAACTAATGTTTTTTTCCTTTTAGAGCAATATGAAAAATTAATATTTCAGAAATATGGGTTGAATTATTAAATGATATAATAATTTATAGATATATATTATTGAAATACTCTAGGATTTGGTGGTGCTAGTGGTAAAGAATTCACCTGCCAATGCAGGAGACATAGAGACACAGGTTCCTTGGATCTGGAAGATCCCCAGGAGAAACACAGGAACCCACTCCAGTATTCTTGCCTGGAAAATCCCGCAGACAGAAGAGCCTGGTGGGCTACAGTCCATGGAGTCTCAAAGAATCGAACAGGTCTGAAGTGACTTAGCGTGCACACAAGGATTTCACACTCAATAAAAGTTCACAGTTTTATGTCACACTGTTGGGTTGTAGACCAATAAAAATATTTTTATTTTAAAGCATCTGAAGACATTATTTTAAAAATTACCTTTCTCTAAGAAAATGCAAACAGTTTGTACTGGATCATAAAATCATTTAGTACTGAAAGCGAAAAGTGAGGACAAGAGATTCAGATATATCCTGACCTGAATTTCTATGATTCTAAATATTTTTAAAATATATTTTGAATTAAAGATACATCAGATTACAAGGGGTTTCCGAGGTGGCACTAACTGTAGAGAACCCCCCCGCCAATGCAGGAGGCATAAAGAGATGCAGATTCGATCCCTGGGTTGGGAAGATCCCCTGGAGGAGGGCATAAGCATCCGAGTCCAGTATTCTTGTCTGGAGAACCCCATGGACAGAGGAGCCTGGCGGGCTACAGTTCATAAGTCGCAGAGTCTGACACAGCTGAAGCAACTGAGCATGCATGCATGCAAATTCCAAAGGTATACCAAGTCCTTAGAAACTCTTCCGGTATGATTTTGTAACATTTTGTAATCTAATAGAACTCTTGAACTTCCTAACCAAGACGGTCTGAGAGGTGAGATTTGTGCCTCCCTGAGTGCTCTGCTTCCTGGCGTCTCCTCAGTGTGTTAGGGCACGCACTGAAGCGGGTAGCATCGCACAATTGATCAATAGAAAGCCTCACACTGTTGCGGAAAGCAGTGTAACCATGTCTGCTTGAAGAGCTTCTCTGCATTTCTAAATGTGAATTTTACAGAAGGGCAAACGCTTTGTTTGAACTACATTGTCTGTCAGATTGCCTGAGGCACAAAAGTTAGAGAATCTCTAGTGCTTGCTGCATTTTGCTAGGCTGTTTATTAATTTGCTTTGTTGATTTTTTGCCATGAGGAGATGTCCTCCGCAATATTAGTTCCAATATTCTTTTATATTTGTAAATAAGGATATTTGGAAAAGGCTTTTGAGCAGAATAATAAATGTTTTTATGATATTGTTTGGCACAACTTGATATTATATATAATGTATGTTATATGGTGGTGTATCACTTTTATACTCACCTAACATGGATCCTATCTGTTCTTAAGCAACACATGATCTTCATTGCTTTTAGACTCTACTCAATTTTGGTAAGATCATTTGCCTATTTAAAATTAATAACACTTGGAAATAATGTCTCTTTTAAAAATATCTTTAATCTACTATTTTAGAATAAAAATTGGCTTAACTATTACTTGAGTCAATTATCAAATGATTTAAAAATTTAAGAGTTCATTGTTGAGAGTATGCTTTAATGTACTTCAAATATAATATACAAATTATTGTTCCAAAAAAAATTCTCATCTTTCTCCCCAGGATCTGACACTATAAGATACTAGTGCCTCATTTTTCTTGTGTGGAAGAGAAAATGAGTTTTTTTAAGATAAATAGATAGATATAGTATGTGTATAAATTCACATATGAATGCATATATACACATAGGTAGGTGTTTTTATACATGCATATATATGAAGCAAACCATTTTCAGTTTATTTAACTTGAAATCACTTACCTTACCAATTTTAGTTTTGCATGTTAGTCTTAAATGAGATAATGACAAGGAGAGAGAAAAATAAATATTTTTAAAATATTAAAATAATTTTTCCAGCATGTGGACTATAGACTGTAAACTTATTGTGACAGAGACCATAGGCCCCTCTAGACAGCCTGCACAGCAACCTTGAGTGATAAGCTTGTTATTTTATGAGGCTAGAAGTCCATATTATTACAGATTTTAAAAGGAAATATTAAAAAAAAAGACTATCAAGAAAAAATTACAAGGCATTACCAAAAGGTAAAATACCAATAGCGTTTCAAAGATATTTGAAAATATCTGTTCAAAATATACAATTTGAAGAGATAGAACATCAAAATCAGAAAAGACAGGGATGTTGAATTATCAGACCAGGGATTTGAAACAACTATGATTACTACACTAAGGATGCTAATGGATAAAGTAGACAGCATGCAAGAACAGATGGGGACTGTCAGAAGAGAGACAGAACGTCTAAGGAACCAAAAAGAAAAAATACTGTAACAGAAATGAAGGATGCCTTTGATGAACATAAAAACACTGGACATGGCTGATGAAAGAATCTGCAAGCTTGAAGATGTCTCAGTAGAAACTTCCAGGGTTCCCTGGTGGCTCAGTGGTAAAGAACTCATCTGCCAATGCAGGAGACATGAGTTTGAACCCTCATCGGGAAGAATCCGACATGCTGAAGAGATGAGCCCACGTGCACAGCTGTTGAGCCTGTTTTAGAGCCTGGGAGCTGCAACCAGTGAGCCCATGTGCTGCAGCCGCCGAAGCCTGTGCGCCCCAGACCCTGAGCTGCAGACAAGAGGAGCCGCCGCAGTGAGCAGTCCTACCCTGCAACTGGAGAGTAGCCTCCACTCGCTGCAACTAGAGAAAAGCCTGTGCAGCCACAAAGACGCAGAACAGCCATTAGTAAATAAATAAAAAGGCACCTCCAAAACTGAAAAGCAGAGAGATCAGAGACTGAAACAGTAAAAATAAAACCAACCCTCAAGTACTGTTGGGACATCTATAAAAGGTATAATATATGCATAATGGAAGCACCAACATCAGAAGAGAGAAAGGAAAATTCACACAATAATAACTAACAATTTCCCCAAATTAATGTCAGACACAAAACTACAGATCCAGGAATCTCAGTGAGCCTCAAGCAGGATAACTGCTCCCCACAAAAAAAATGAACAAAAAGTATACCTAGGCATTTTCAACTATGGAAAATCAAGGGAAAAAATCCTGAAAGAAACCAGAAAGAGGAAAAACCACCTTCTCCATAGAGGAGCAAAGAGGAATTACATTTACCTTTCCCTCACAAACTATGCAAGCAACAGGAGATTACAGTGAAATGCAGCCATCCCTTGGTATCTAATGGGGAGTCGGTTCCAGTATCCTCCACGGATGCCAAAATCCATGGATGCTCAACACCCTTACATAAAATAGCAAGGACAGCTGACTCTCATATCTGCGAGTCCTGTGTCCTCGGATTTAACCAACCGTGGATCGTAAAAGTAGTACCCAATCCAAGGTTGGTTGAACCTGAGGATGTGGAACCCTAGTATATCGAGGGCTAACTATATTTAATGTTTTAAGATGAAAAAAATTGATCAACCTAGAGTTCTGTATGCTCTGTAAAATTATCTTTAAAAGTGAAGCAGAAATTGACTTTTTCAAACAAAATTGAATATATTGCTGGTAAGATTGACTTTGTAAAAAATGTTAAAATTATTTGTTTAGAGAAAAAAATAATGTAAATTAGATACTCAGTTCAGTTCGGTCGCTCAGTCATGTCCGAGTCTTTGTGACCCCATGAATCACAGCACGCCAGGCCTCCCTGTCCATCACCAAATCCTGAAGATTACTCAAACACATGTCCATTGAGTCGGTGATGCCATCCAGCCATCTCATCCTCTGTCGTCCCCTTCTCCTCCTGCCCCCAATCCCTCCCAGCATCAAGGTCTTTTCCAATGAGTCAACTCTTCTCATGAAGTGGCCAAAGTACTGGAGTTTCAGCTTCAGCATCAGTCCCTCCAATGAACACCCAGGACTGATCTCCTTTAGGATGGACTGGTTGGATCTCCTTGCAGTCCAAGGGACTCTCAAGAGTCTTCTCCAACACCACAGTTCAAAAACATCAATTCTTCTGTGCTCAGCTTTGTTTATAGTCCGACTCTCACATCCATACATGACTAATGGAAAAACCATAGCCTTGACTAGACGGACCTTTGTTGGCAAAGTAATGTCTGTGCTTTTTAATATGATGTCTAGGTTGGTCATAACTTTTCTTCCAAGGAGTAAGCGTCTTTTAATTTCATGGCTGCAATCACCATCTCCAGTGATTTTGGAGCCCAGAAAAATAAAGTCTGACTCTGTTTCCACTGTTTCCCCATCTATTTCCCATGAAGAGATGGGACCAGATGCCATGATCTTAGTTTTCTGAATATTGAGCTTTAATCCAACTTTTTCACTCTCTTCTTTCACTTTCATCAAGAGGCTTTTTAGTTCCTCTTCACTTTCTGCCATAAGCATGGTGTCATCTGCATATCTGAGATTATTGATATTTCTCCTGGCAACCTTGATTCCAGCTTGTGCTTCATCCAGCCCAATGTTTCTCATAATGATACTCAGATCTATATAAAGAAAGGAAAAGCATAAAAAAGGTGTAAGTGGAGGTAAAAAGTTCCATTTTTTCTTATTCTTGATCTAACAGGTGACAGTTTGTTCAAAATAACATCAACAATGTATTTGATTTTGTATACATTTATAAATATATATATATGATAAGTAGATATATATGTATATATATCTGATATATGTGTAGTTTGATATAGTGTAGTTTGGAATTGCATTAGCTGTAAATTTGTATTTCATACTCTAGGGCAGCAACTAAAAGAAGTTAAAAAAAAAGTATAGCTGACATGTTAGAAAGGAGGAAAAATGGAATCATATAAAATTCACAATTAACACCACAAAAGACAGGAAAAGAGTGAAAGATAAAATAGAAACAGAGAAGAAGGACAAGAAATAAAAAACAGGTACAAATATTCTGTATATTATTCCAGTTATACCAATATTTACTTTGAACATCAATGGCTTAAATGTACCAATTAAAAGATGAGGATTGTCAGAGTGGATCAAACAAGATGCAACTATACACTATCATAAAGAAACCGACCATAAATGTAAAGACATCTATAAATTAAAAATATGTGGATACAGAAAATCATACTTTGTTGTTGTCCAGTCACTGACTCATGTGCAGCTCTTTTGACCTGATGGACCGCAACATGCCAGGCTTCCTGTCCTTTACTGTCTCCCAGAATTTGCCCAAATTTATCTGTTTAGTCACTGGTGCTATCAAACCGTCTCATCCTCTGCTGCCTTCTTCTCATTCTGCCTTCAATCTTTCCCATCATCAGAGTCTTTTCTAATCAGTCAGCTCTTCACATCACATGGTCAAGTATTGGAGCCTCAACTTCAGCATCAGTCCTTCTAGTGAATATTCAGGGTTGATTTCCTTTAGGATCAACTGGTTTGATCTCCTTGCAGTTCAAGGAACTCAAAGACTCTTCTCCAGCACCACAATTTCAAAAGCATCAATTCTTTGGCACTCAGTCTTCTTTATGGTCCAACTCTCACATCCATGAGATGGCAAGAACCCGTAAGGTGGCAAGAATACACAAAAGAACTGTACAAAAAAAGATCTTCACGACCCAGACCTGATCACTCACCTTGAGCCAGACATCCTGAAATGCGAAGTCAAGTGGGCCTTGGGAAGCATCACTGCAAACAAAGCTAGTGGAGGTGATGGAATTCCAGTTGAGCTATTTCAGATGCTAAAATTTGATGCTGTGAAAGTGCTGCACTCAATATGCCAGCAAATTTGGAAAACACAGCAGTGGACACAGGACTGGAAAAGGTCAGTTTTCATTTCAATCCCAAGGAAAGGCAATGCCGCAGAATGTTCAAGCTACCGCACAATTGCCCTCATCTCACACACTAGCAAAGTAATGCTCAAAATTCTCCAAGTCAAGTGCATGAACCATGAACTTCCAGATGTTCAAGCTGGATTTATAAAAGGCAGAGGAACCAGAGATTAAATTGCCAACATTTGTTGCATCATCAAAAAATCGAGAGTTCCAGAAAAACATCTACTTCTGCTTTATTGACTACGCCACAGCCTTTGACTGTGTGGATCACAATAAACTGTAGAAAATTCTGAAAGAGATGGGAATACCAGACTACCTGACCTGCCTCCTGAAAAATCTGTGTGCAGGTCAGGAAGCAGCAGTTAGAACTGGACAAAGGACAGACTTGCTCTAAATCAGGAAAGGAGTACGTCAAGGCTGTATATTGTCACCCTGCTTATTTAACTTATACGCAGCATACATCAGGCAAAATCCCAGGCTGGATGAAGCACAAACTGAAACCAAGTTTGCCAGGAGAAATATCAATAACCTCAGATATGCAGATGACACCACACTTATGTCAGAAAGTGAAGAAGAACTAAAGAGCCTCTTGATGAAAGTGAAAGAGGAAAGTGAAAAAGTTGGCTTAAAACTAAGCCAAAAAGTTGGCTTAAAACATTCAAAAAACTAAGATCATGGCATCCAGTCCCATCACTTCATGGCAAATAGGTGGAAAAACCATGGAAACAGTGAGAGACTTTATTTTTGGACTCCAAAATCACTGCAGATGGTGACTGCAGCCATGAAATTAAAAGATGCTTGCTCCTTGGAAGAAAAGCTATGATCAACCTAGACAGTGTAGTAAAAAGCAGAGACATTACTTTGCCAACAAAGGTCCATCAAGTCAAAGCTATGGTTTTTCCATTAGTCATGTATGGATGTGAGAGTTGGACTATAAAGAAAGCTGAGAACCAAAGAATTGATGCTTTAGAACTGTGATGTTGGAGAAGACTCTTGAGAGTCCCTTGGACTGCAAGGAGATCCAACCAGTTCATCCTAAAGGAAATCAGTCCTGAATATTCATTGGGAGGACTGATGCTGAAGCTGAAACTCCAATACCTTGGCCACCTGATGTGAAGAACTGACTCATTAGAAAAGATCCTGATGCTGGGAAAGATTGGAGGCAGGAGGAGAAGGGGACGGCAGAGGATAAGATGGTTGGATGACATCACTGACTTGATGGACATGAGTTTGAGTAAGCTCCAGGTGTAAGCTTCTGGTGATGGACAGGGAAGCCTGGCGTGCTGCAGTCAATGGGGTCACAAAGAGTTGGACATGATGGAGTGATTGAAGTGATGGACTCACATCTGTCCATGACGACTGGGAAAACCATGGGTTTGACCCTATATATCTTTGTCAAAAGGTGGCTGAGAGGTTAAAGCGTCTACCTGCAATGTGGGAGACCTGGGTTCGATCCCTGTGTTGGGAAGATCCCCTGGAGAAGGAAATGGCAACCCACTCCAGTATTCTTGCCTGGAGAATCCCATGGACAGAGGAGCCTGGTGGGCTACATTCCACTGGGTTGCAAAGAGTTGGACATGACTGAGCGACTTCATTTCACTTCACTTCTGCTTTTTAAAACACTGGGGTTTGTCATAGCTTTCCTTCCAAGGAGCAAGTGTCTTTTAATTTCATGGCTGCAATCACTGCAGCAAGTTTGGAGCCCAAGAAAATAAAATCTGTCACTGCTTCTACTTTTCCCCCATCTATTTGCCTTGAATTAATGGGACCAGATGCCATGACCTTAGTTTTTTGAATGTTTAGTTTTAAGCCAGCTTTTTCACTCTCCTCTTTCACCCTCATTAAGAGGCTCTTTAGTTCCTCTTCAGATATGCTATACTAACATTAATCAAAAGAAAACAAGAGTAAGTTTTAATTTTAAACAAACTTCAAAGCAAGGGTTTTTATTAAGTATTACATATTGATAAATTTGTCAGTCCTACAAGAAGACATAACGATCCTTAATCTGGGTGCACCTGACAACAGATCAATAAACGACATGAGGCAGAAACTGATAGAACAAGGGGAAATAGATGCATTCACTGTCATAGTAAGAGTCTTCAACACCCGTCACTCAGAAGTGGACAGACCCAACAGGCAGAAAATCAGTGAAGACACAGGGGAACTCAACAGCACCATCAATTAACTGGATGTAATGGACATGTATGTCATCAAACAGAATACACACTCTTCTCAGCTCACATGGAACACTTACCAGGATGCATCATGTTCTGGGCCATAGTTCAGTTCAGTCACTCAGTTGTGTCTGACTCTTTGCGACCCCATGAACCACAGCACGCCAGGCCTCCCTGTCCATCACCAACCCCCGGAGCCCACCCAAACCCATGTCCATTGAGTCAGTGATGCCATCCAACCATCTCATCATCTGTTGTCCCCTTCTCCTCCTGCCCTTAATCTTTCCCAGCATCAGGATCTTTTCAAATGAGTCAGCTCTTTGCATCAGATGGCCAAAGTAATGGAGTTTGAGCTTCAGCATCAGTCCTTCCAGCGAACACCCAGGACTGATCTCCTTTAGGATGGACTGGTTGGATCTCCTTGCAGTCCAACGGACTCTCAAGAGTCTTCTCCAACACCACAGTTCAAGAGCATCAATTCTGTGCTCAGCTTTGTTTATAGTCCAACTCTCACATCCATACATGACCACTGGAAAAACCATAGCCTTGACCAGACGGACCTTTGTTGGCAAAGTAATGTCTGTGCTTTTTAATATGCTATCTAGGTTGGTCATAACTTTCCTTCGAAGGAGTAAGCGTCTTTTAATTTCATGGCTGCAGTCACCATCTGCAGTGATTTTGGAGCCCAGAAAAATAAAGTCAGCCACTGTTTCCACTGTTTCCCCATCTACTTGCCATGAAGTGATGGGACCAGATGCCATGATCTTAGTTTTCTGAATCCTGAGCTTTAAGCCAACTTTTTCACTCTCCTCTTTCACTTTCATCAAGAGGCTCTTTAGTTCTTCTTCACTCTCTGCCATAAGGGTGGTGTCATCTGCATATCTGAGGTTATTGATATTTCTCCCAGCAATCTTGATTCCAGCTTGTGCTTCTTCCAGCCCAGCATTTCTCATGATGTACTCTGCATATAAGTTAGATAAGCAGGGTGACAATATACAGCCTTGACGTACTCCTTTTTCTCTTTGGAACCAGTCTGTTGTTCCATGTCCAGTTCTGACTGTTGCTTCCTGACCTGCATACAGATTATCAAGAGGCAGGTCAGGTGGTCTGGTATTCCCATCTCTTTCAGAATTTTCCACAGTTTATTGTGATCCACACAGTCAAAGGCTTTGCCATAGTCAATATAGCAGAAACAGATGTTTTTCTAGAACTCTCTTGCTTTTTTGATGATCCAGCGGATGTTGGCAATTTGATCTTTAATTCCTCTGCCTTTCTAAAACCAGCTTGAACATCTGGAAGTTCACAGTTCACGTATTGCTGAAGCCTGGCTTGAAGAATTTTGAGCATTACTTTACTAGCGTGTGAGATGAGTGCAATCATGCGGTAGTTTGGGCCATAGAACATAACCAATTAAAAAAAATGAAAACCGTAGCTCACCTTCTCTCTACCATGTGAAATTAAACTAGAACGCAGTGAAACTAGAAACCAGTAATAGAAAATAGCTAGAAAATTCTGAAATACTTGGAGAGTGAACACCGCACTTCTCAATAGCACATAGGTCAAAGAAACTTAAAGAGAAATTGTTAAGTATTTGAACTAAATGGAAATGAAAATGAACCTGTTGGATCTTTTATTAGAAGAAATACTGATGTGGCATGTTTAGAAATGCATTTTAGAAATTAACTCACAACATTATTATTGTAAAGTTGTGTTTGCAGAGTAAGTGAGGAAGTAGACAAACTGCTCATTTCTAGGGACTGTGGAGAGAAATAAAAATGCACAAGTTACAGCAGAAAGACTTGTACCCATACAATTGAGAGCTAAAATACTTGTTCATTAAAATCATTAGTTGCCAAAAGAGTAGAGTTGTTAACCTGGGTCCATAAATCATGAATGAGCCTTGGTGAGAGAACAGGGTGGTGATCAGGGGTATAAGGGTCCGTGAACACTTTGTGGTTTGGGCTAGGAAGGAAGTCCATTGCTTATATGTAATGTTTCCAGAATTTTAGAGTCACTGCTGATTGACAGGTGTCAGTTAGACTGAATTTCTACCAGGGACTTGCATGATGAGTGGGATTTAGGAGACAGTTGAGACGTTAAATCCAATCAATATTTAATGCAAATTTATTGAGAATCTTCTGTGTGCCATACTGTCTATTGTTTGTAAAAGATGCAGTTTTTCAAAATCACAGGATCCCTTGCTTTCAAAGTTATTCTTCTACATAATTTTTAGACTCTTTCAAAATTGAGCAAAGCACAACCACAATTGATGGCATCAAAAGTTTGTTTTCATTCTGCATGGTATTGGACTCCTGTTAATTAGAAACAAGTAAAAATATCCATTGGAAAGTGGCTTAGGACAATAATAATGGATCATTTTGTGTGAGCACCCAACATAGAGCATGTACTGTATGCTAAGTTAAAAATGTTTTTTGTTCAAGGTAACTGAACTGCACAACATCAAAAATATAACCAGGCTGCCTCGAGAGACAAAGAAGCATGCAGTGGCAATTATCTTTCATGATGAAACGTCAAAGACATTTGCCTGTGAATCAGGTAAGCAGTCACAGCCCTGTCTCCAGCTTGAAGACCTGGAGCTGCTTCTGAGACAATAGCCCAGATGAATTAAGATCCACCTATGAAATGCATGGCTTATTGTGGTGAGAATATGCTGTGGAAGGCTGTTAGTAAGCTTGGTCTCTCTGTTTCTGCAGATGTTATGGATGCCTGTTTACTATCTTGCTGTGTGTGGATTTTGTTCCCAGGTGGTCTGAGGACTCTTGAGGTTTCCATTCAAGCTTGGAGAATTAAGCAAACAATGCCTGGGAGCGGGGCGGTGTTTGTTAGAGCAAGCTTCTGACACTTGCTCTGGTTCTTGCCAAGTGCCATTGGAGGCAGCTGGTAAGGCGTTACCAGTGCAAGAGTGTGGCACGCGAGGCACAGCCACAGTCCCTAGACGCTCCAGACCTGTGAGCAGACCTGTGGTTGCTTTTGTGGATCCTCAGTGTTACAAGTTAAATACATTTCAGATTGAATTTTAGCATCCCAGTTCATAAAGCACTCTGACATTATTGAGACACTAGGCAGTTTATCGTTGGAACTCGGTGTTTCTTATTTTGGAATCCCTTTGAAAAGTGAAAGTGAAAGTTGCTCAGTCATGTCCGACTCTTTGTGACCCCATGGACCATACAGTCATAGGAATCCTCCAGGCCAGAATAATGAAGTGGGTAGCCGTTCCCTTCTCCAAGGGATCTTCCCAACCCAGGGATCTAACCCAGGTCTCCCCCATTGCAGGCGGATTCTTCACCAGCTGAACCACCAGAGGAGCCCTGGCATCCCTGTGCTGTATAATATATTAGTTGGCTTATTACAGTTTTTTAAAGATTTTTCTCAATGGAATGGTGTTTTCATTTTATAACGGATGGAAGCAGAAAGCACTAAGTCTTTGAAAGATGTGAATTCAAAATAATGGTTAAGTCTTTTAGGAGATGCTTTGTTAAGTAACTTTTAAAAGGGAGTAAAGCTTCTGTATTTGTGGTTAAAGTTTATAGGTGTATTTATTACTGGATTATATTATTCAAGACTGATAAGGTCACTTTGCCTAAATAAACTGCTCACACCTACTCACCTCCACTTATCTTAGTTTTGCTAAATTGAATTAGAATGTGTCAAAGTGTTCCTCTTTCCTTGAATGCCTTGATCCTTTTTATATACTTTCTTCACTTGCCATCTGACCTCATTTCATCATTTAGAATTGACTTTTGTAGTGGCTGAATAGAAGTCTCTCTGGTAATATAAATCCCCATGTGATAATAGAACCTGTCCCAGCCTTGCTGGTATCATGTTATTAATATCCATTAATAATCATATATTAATATCTGTGCCTTCTTGTTCACTGTCTTACTACTTGACCTCTTCAGTTTTCTCTGAGCTCTTAAATAATGTCTTAGATTAAATCTAACAACTCCCAGAAAACTAGTCTTCCAAAATAGATAAAAGATCATTTTCTCTGTTTGTATGTTTCAATTTTCACTGTTTATTTTTACAATTTTTAATTGTCCTGAGTTGTGTTTTGGATACAGAGGCAATACTGCAGGCTATTATTTCAGATAAGAAGGATATTGAATGATGTTTCTACATAATTCTGAAATTTATTTATTTAACTTATTTATTATTTTGACTAGAGAACATTAGCTTTACATTGTGTTGGTTTCTGCCATAATTCTGAAATGTAGGCTCACAGCTGTAAACCCCAAGTCTGAAATTGGAAGTTTTTATTTACTTTGTCATTGGTGGTTGTTTCATGGTTCATGTAAGAATTTTGAGAAATGAAGGTCTCTTCACTCAAAGAAAATGGCCTTAAATTCCAAGAGAAGTGTTTCCTGACAGTGAAGCTGAGGCAAGATCTAAGTATAAAAATGAAGAATGCTTTGTGTGCAGTTCTTGCAGAGAGTTTTCAACTAGCTTAAATTATGATTAATTTGAGGGTATTACTTTTTAAACCATTTTTAATATGTAGATTTAACAGTCTGCCTTTAAATGGTAGTAAAAATGTTTAAGAAGTCATGGCACAGTTTTTTAAATTGTCTTAACTTCATGGCATGCCAGTGGGAAAAAAGGAAGTACTTAAAAACTGATAAGGAATTTGAGTACTTTTCCTTGGAAGTTATGTTTTTTAGACAGATACTAAGATGCAGTAGTCTATATCTTTCATTAAAATGACAAAATTATATGAAAACAGACTAAACTGAAAAGCAGTCAGAGTTGTGAAAATCAAAATAACAAGATTAAAGCCAAGATTGAAAAGAGCTCTCACATTTATTTGTAATGAAACTGCAGATAAAATTGTACTGTCATAATGGCGAGTGGGAATGTGAATCGTTTCAATTATTTTTTCAAGAAACCTGACAACTGCTGTTGTAAACATGCACACCCTTGCCTCTGAACCTTTTGGGGAACGTATTCTGTGTATTATACATTATGTGTAATGATAACAAAATTGCTAAATGCCTATCAAGAAAATTGTTGAATAAATCATAGTATATCCTTCTCATAAAATATTATACAATCACTAGAAAGAATTCTAAATAACCCGACTAACTTAAAGTCATTTTTGTGAAGTGTAGCTCTTCAAGCAAAACAACCAGCAGAGAAGTATGTGCTGAATAATCACATTTTTGTAAAAGAAAAAGTGAGAGAAAAAGTGCATGCCTTCACAAGCATTACCTGGGCGAGAGGAGATGATAAAGAAGCGGGATAGAAAGGAAGATGGGTAAAACCAGCAAGCAAAAAGGAAAAGTAAGAAAATACAGTGAACAAAAGAAAATATCCAGCATACCAACTGTCCCATTTGTATGAAATCATGCATATGTGAGGTCTCCAGGTGGTACAGTGGTAAAGAATCTGCCTGCCAATGCAGCAGACACAGGAGACGGGTTCTGTCCCTGAGTCGGGAAGATCTCCTGGAGGAGGGCATGGTAACCCACTCCAGTATTCTTGCCTGAATTTCACGGGCGGAGGAGCCTGGCGGGCTATAGTCCATGGGGTCACAAAGAGTCAGACACGACTGAAGTGACTTAGCATACGCATGTGCATATGTGAATGTAACCATGAAGTTTTTGAAACGTTAGTCATCAAGGAAATGCAAATTAGACCATAATGAGACATCACTATGCATCTGTCTAAATGGCTAAAACTAAACAAAAAAAATTAGCGAGACCACTGAATGCTCGTGTGGTTGCAGGAACACTGGATCACTCATATGTTGCTGGTAGGAATATCGCGTCGTACAGCCACCCTGGAAAATGGGTGGCAGCTTCTTATAAAATTAAATATGTGATTATTACACAATCCAGCAATTGCACTCTTGGACATGTATCTCAGGAAGAAAAAAAAGAAAACATATTCACACACACACACAAACACACTCACACCTGTACAAAAAGTGCTCATAATAGCTTTATGCATAATAGTCCAAAACTGGAAAGAGCCCAGAGATGCTTCAACAAACTGTGGTATACCGACCCCGGGAATGATTCCTCAACAGTGAAAAGGAGCGAACATTTGATACAGATAGCAATCTGGAGGAATCTCAAGTGAATTATGCCCAGTGAAGAAAAGCCAGTCCCAAAAGATTATACACTTTGTGATTTCATTTATATAGCATCTGTGAAAGGCAGCATTTTACAAATGGAAGACATGTTAGTTGCCAGAGGTTAGGGATGGGATTGGAGGTGTGGAGAGTGGGACTATGTGGTCATAAAAGGGTAACATGAGCTTCTGTTGGAACTGAGTGGTTATCTTGATGAAACCCACATGAGTGATAAATTGTGTCAAACTTCACACACACAAGTAAAACTGAGGAAATCTGAACAAAATCAGTGGTCTTCCAACGTCAGTCTCCTGGTTATGATGTTGTAGTATACTTTTGCAAAATACTAAGATTGAAGGAAAGTAGGCAAAATATACACAGGATCTCTCTGTAGTATTTCTTACTACTGCATGTGACTCTACAATGATCTCAGTAAAATTTGTGGTAAAAGATTAGATCTATATCAGTTTTCTTTAAGGTCATCTATGATATATTTTTTCATTTTTTAACTTATATTTTAATTGGAGGAAAGTTGCTTTACAGTGTTGTGTTGGCTTCTGCCTGACAACAATGCAAACCAGTCATAACTGTATATGTCCCCTCCCTCGAGAACCTCCCTCCCCTTCCCCCATCCCACCCCTCTAAGTCATCACAGACTGCCAGGCTGGGCTCCCTGTGTTACATAGCAGTTTCCCACTAGCCATCTAGATTACGATGTATTTTTAAGTTAAAAACAGAATAGGAAGAGAATTGCAGAAATAGAAAGTGGTATATTCTAATATTCTATAAAGAAACTGACAGTAATAACAACAAGCAACAAAAATAAATCTAAATGTGTACCTGTGCAACTTGTGTATGATTCACAAGCACAAAGACACGTGTGCACTCGGTCATATGGGTGTCTTGCTCCCTTCCTAACCTGTGGTTCTTGCACGGCTCCCCCCGCCTAGTAAACCCTCACACACGCTTCACCCGGCTGCCTCCCTGTTTCCTTCCCTCCTCAGCTTAGGTTGTCATGCCTCCTGCCCCCACAGCACTGGGACTTGGACCTCATGCTCTCTCTTCAGAATCTCTCTGCTCTGTGGGACTTTAAGCTCAGTGAACACGTGACTCTGGGGTCTTTGTTCCCCACTGCACCAAAACTGCCCCCACCACCATGCTAAGGAACATTTGTTGAATTAGTCAATGAGTAAAATTTATACTTAAGTTTTGTTATCATGATATGTTTATCAGTCTCCTTTTTCAAAGAGACCATTGTTTTTAAAAACAAGTTTGAGAGATTAATCTGACTGCCCCATGGGAAAAAATTACTTAAATTGCTCTGTGTTGTGATGGTGAGTGAGGGATGGTGATCAGTGTCCTGTGTGTGTGTGTGCGCGCACAAATCACCATGGCCCACCAGGCCAGTTGTAACCACTGTGAGTAATACATTCTTGAATACAAATGAAAATTTCTACATTTCGCTATTCCTTGAAAAGAGAGCCTTTGTTCATTCTTCTTTTTTTGGAGTATGTTCATTGCCTAGTGACTAAAGGAGCAGACTGCTTCAATTCAGTTCAGTTCATTCGCTGTCATCTCCAACTCTTTGTGACCCCATGGACTGCAGCACGCCAGGCTTCCCTGTCCATCACCAACTCCCGGAGCTTATTGAAACTCATGTCTGTTGAGTCAGTGGTGCCTTCCAACCATCTCATCCTCTGTCGTCCCCTTCTCCTCCTGCCTTCAGTCTTTCCCAGCATCAGGATCTTTTCAAATGAGTCAGTTCTTTGCATCAGGTGGCCAGAGCACTGGAGTTTCAGCTTCAGCATCCGTCCTTCCAATGAATAAGCAGATTGCTTAGATTTTGGAAACCCAGAGGTTGGGTAATAGATTCTGTTATCTTCATTAAGGAAAAGAGAAAAGGAAAAAGCAACTCAGCTATGTCTTTGTCAGTATATGAAATCTGAAAAGTTATCTCCAAATGACTTAGAACAAATAATATTTAAAGTCTGAACAATCTGGTTAATTTCCTAAATAATTACTTGCAGCATTGAGTGTATTCTGTAGTATAGTTACTTTTATAATTTCTCCCATTCAGAATTTGTAATGGAATAGTTATAATTGAATAAATTATCCCACAGTAAAATTAAAAATATTCATGTAAAACCCAAATCCCAATTTATTGATATATTTATCATTAAAATTTTAAATAGTTTTACACAAGTAATACTTTGTACCTAGAATACCTGGATATCAGTTTATTCACATTGTATGTTCCAAATCCTATAGCTTTGTTTCTAAGAAAACATTATATTCTAAAATAATGTCTTTCCCTATAATTGTTTATATTTGTCAGTAAAATATACCTATTTCATATATTTTATTACTGATTGTTTTAAGAAGACATTTTTTCCATAGGACTTTCTATGATTTTTTTTCTGCTTCTCAGGCTTCCAATACTCTTTCCTCCCACAAATAAATCCAAAAAGGATGCAGTCAAAAATCACTCTTGAATTTAGATTAAAAGGCAATAGGCACACATTTAAGCCATTTTTGATTAGCATTTTTATTGTACATGCAATTGCAAAACCTGTCTTGCCTCCCACCTGTGGCATTGAACCTGTGAACATTAGAAATGAACTGGTTACACATCTGCATTAAAGTTTTAGAAGCACTGGAGTAAGAATATGTTCTTGGACTACTATAAAGTCCAATTACTATTCATTAACATTATAATAAAATATGTGTGTGTTATTTTACCAAAAATGTTTTTTATCTGATTTTTTAAAATTCCTCTTTCTCGTTTAAGAATTCCTTTGAACCAGGATTACTTAATAGTAATTAAATTACAGTTATAATGATAGGATAATAATATTATAGGGCTCAACTTCTGCTTAAGAATGAAGGAAAGGCTCCTCAGAAAGGTTCTATACCTCAAGTATGGCCCCCAAGTTATATATCTTTTCAAGTTTGTAGTATTAAAATTTCGGAGAAGGCAATGGCACCCCACTCCAGTACTCTTGCCTGGAAAATCCCATGGACGGAGGAGCCTGGTAGGCTGTAGTCCACGGGGGTCGCGAAGAGTCGGACATGACTGAGCGACTTCACTTTCACTTTTCACTTTCATGCATTGGAGAAGGAAATGGCAGGCCACTCCAGTGTTCTTGCCTGGAGAATCCCAGGGACGGGAGCCTGGTGGGCTGACGTCTATGGGGTCACACAGAGTTGGACACAACTGACATGACTTAGCAGCAGCAGCAGTATTAAATTTAATTTGATAAAAGTAAGCTTGTGCAACAGCTAACAAATCCTGATGACTGTTCAGCTCATAGTCAAATATGACTTTCCGTTGTTAAAATCTAGTTTGCATAGCTTAAAATAACAGCTGGTGTGCATCCAGTAAGAAGGAGGATATCAACTGTATTGCATTTAAGTAGTCAACTTCCCTGGTGACTCAGATGGTAAAAAATCTGCCTGCAATGCAGGAGACCCAGGTTCAATCCCTGGTTTAGGAAGATCCCCTGGAGAAGGAAATGGCAACCCACTCCAGTATTCTTCCCTGGAAAATCCCATGAACGGAGGAACCTGGTGGGCTACAGTCCATGGGATCGCAAAGAGTCAGACATGATGGAGTGACTAACACTTTAAGAAGTCAGATTAGGGTGTGACATTAGAAGAAAGTTCCCTGCAGCTGCTCAGTCACATGGTCTGTGGATAAACATACTTCTTCAGGTTCAAGTGATGTCAGGAAAGCTCTTTTAGGAGCAGTCTATTTACTTTGGGGATAATGGGAGACTTTTTGGTTTATTGATTGTTCGATACAAAAGACAACTTGAGTGAGCTTGTAACAACTTACATTTCTAGCTGACTCAGTCACTGCGGAATAGAATTGCCCGTTTATAACCATCTGGTTCTTAGCTATCCTGCTATGAGATTTGAAAGAAGTGATTAAAAAAACAGAAGCTAGTGGCCCTATGTGATCTGAAATGGGTTGCGATCTTCAAGTTATTTCTTTAGAGAAAGTGAAACGCTGTGTAGCAGTGACAGTGTAATGAGACTTTGAATTTTTAATGCTCCTTCAGACTCACATGGAATAAAAACGCCAAACTGCAGTTGCACCCTCTCATCACAAGACTATATGCATCTTGTAAAATTTGGACATGGTTTTATAAGGTTGGTATGCTAGTTAACAGATCAGAGATAGAACTGGTTTAAGCAAAATTTAATGACTTATTACTCTGCACTGCCAAGGCACTGATGTGTAATGGAGATACATGGGGTGGTCTCCTAGATTTAGTCCAGAGCAGTCGCTTCATAGACACCAGAATTGTGGCTGAGGTGAGTTGATGCCATTTAAGATGACTGTGTTAGTCCCATTCACCTTTAGTCAGTTCAATCACTCAGTCCTGTCCGACTCTTTGCGACCCCACGGCGTGCTGCAGTCCGTGGGGTCTCAGAGAGTTGGACACGACTAAGCAGCTGAACTGACTGAAGATGGATGAGACTAATGCCCCATCACCTGAAAGAGGTTCTTTGATTTGAGACATTGAAAATGAAGAGAAATTAGTTTGTTACGAAGAAATGTATAAGCTGAAAATGTATAAGAAGAAAATGTATAAGCTGATTAACAGTTAAATTAAGCAGAGGATTCGATAACTGGATGGCATCACTGACTCAATGGACATGAGTGTGAGCAACCTCCGGGAGATGGTGAAGGACAGGGAAGCCTGGCGTGCTGCAGTCCATGAGTCACAAAGAGTTGGACGCAACTTAGCGACTGAACAACAACAAAAGCATATACCATTAAGTGTAACATGTGTGATACTAATATATCCTGGTTTACTCATTAAAGACTGATAAACTCTAGAAATTGATAACTGGAGAATAAAACCTAACACATATCCCTAGAGTCTTCTGTTTAAGTTCCAATTCCAGTGGTCTGCTTTATCAGTTTCACCCTGGTCCTACTTTCTTGTTTTAAGATAAATGAAAAGTTATTTTGATTGGAGTGTAATTGCTTTACAGTGTCGTATTAGTTTCTGCTGCGCAACGTGAATCAGCTCTATGTCTACATGTATCCCCTTCCTCTTGAGCCCCCCTCCCGCCTCCACCCCCCCGAGGTCATCACAGAACATGAGTTCAGCTCCCTGTGCAGACAGCAGCTCCCCACCATCTATATTGTAGACATGTCAGTGCTAATCTCTCAGTGCGTCCCAGCCTCTCCTTCACCCCTTTGTTTAGTCGCCTCAGTCATGTCAGACTCTTTTCGACCCCATGGACTGTAGCCCACCAGGCTCTACTCATGGGCTTCTCCAGGCAAGAATACTGGAGTGGGTTGCCAGTTCCTCTTCCAGGGGATCTTCCCAACCCAGGGGTAGAACTCTTACATTGCCTGCGTTCGCAGGTGAGTTCTTTGCCACTAGCGCCACGTGGGAGGCCCTAACCCCCTTTAGGTCCCTACTTTTGAACTTTGTGCACACTAAAATGAGCTTCCGCTAACTGGCCATCTGCGGTGTCAGGACTCTGTATCACCCTGTTGCTCCATCTTTGGGTCCAGCACGCTGCCCCTCTGCAGGGCTGCCTCTGCGTGGTTCTCTACCCGTCATTTCATACAGTGAAGCCCTGGCCGACTCTCATGCTCTTTCTTGGAGCAAACCAAGTAGATTTCCCCCAAAGTCAATCAAGCTGCAGAAAGTTAGAACTAACTGCTCTCCGGGCAAGACTGCACAAAATATTTTTCAAGTTTTATGAACAATTACCACAGGGTGTCAGCTGGAAAATGATCAGATGGGGAGGCGTCATTGTCATTCGTTATTCCTGCACATTAAGAAAATGTACTTTTGCTTTTATTTTCAGGATTAACATAAAGACTATTACCTTTGATGTGTCACTCCAAAATTGTACCATATGTTATTCTATGGAACTGTTCCTTTATGAGATAGCAAGCCATGTATAATTGGGTGCCAGACTTTTGAAATCTTTGAAGCAGAAAAGTGGTTTGAATATTTTTATTCAGAAAAAAATTTTAATTTGAAGTGCTGAATGAACACTTAGAACTGAGTGTGTTTCTTAAAGAGGCAACTCATCTCAGTTTAAAAAAAAAAAAAAAGCTTAAAAATATGTAAGACTTTCTTCTTTAAGCTTTCTAGAAAATGTTTTAAGCAATTAATGTTCAACGGTGGCTCAGTGGCAAAGAATCCACACACTAATGCCGGAGATGTGGGAGACACAGGTTCATCCCTGGGTGAGGAAGATCTCCTGGAGAAGGAAATGGCAACCCACTCCAGTATGCTTGCCTGGAGAATCCCCTGGACAGTGGGCTACAGTCCATGGGGGTCACAAAGAGTCAGGCATGACTGAGCACACACAGCATTAAACTACCCAGTCTGTTTAACTCTGCTTCCCTGGTGGCTCAGACGGTGAAGTGTCTGCCTGCAATGCGGTTTGATCCCTGGGTGGGGAAGATCCCCTGGAGAAGGAAATGGCAACCCACTCCAGTACTCTTGCCTGGAAAATTCCATGGACTGAGGAGCCTGGTATGATACAGTCCATGGGGTGACAAAGAGTTGGACATGACTGAGCAACTTCACTTCACTTCTGTTTAATTATGACTGTTTAATTGTTCCTAGTACTAATTAGTCCTAGTACTAATGCAGAGCTCTTCCATATGAGGTTTAAATACACACACACACACACACATATATATATATATGTATATGTATATGTATATATATGTCATTAGGGACTTCCTTGATGGTCCAGTGGCTAAGACTCTGCGCTCCCAATGGAGGGGGCCTGGATCTGATCCCTCATCAGGGAACTAGATGGCACAGGATGAAACTAAAGACCCCACATGCCACAACAAAAATCAAAGATCCCGGATGCCGCAACTAAGATCCAGCACCGCTGAATAAATGAATAAAACAACATTTTTAAAAAGTAAAGACATCCATATATATATATATATATATATATGTCATTTGTGGAGGACTTTGAATGGCTTTCAACAAATCAGTGGAGAGAAAAAATAATTTCAAGTACAAATGCAAACAAGAAATGATGAAATTTCTTCATGTTTTCAAAGTAGTTTTGGGAGCAGAGGAAGAAGAATGGAAATAGCTGAGAGGAGCTCCAGAGTTTGGATGTTGTTTTGAACATATCCAAATGGAGCAAATTAAAGTTACTGTTTTTTAACTTTTTTTTTCTGATTATCAAAGGGATACAGGCTTTCTGTCTCCAAAAATAAGGCTCCTTTATGTACTGAAAATAGAAGTAAGCACTAAGCAAAATATAACAAATATTTAAGTGCATATTTCAGCTGACGAGACAGAGAAGCTCAGTTCAGTCACTCAGTTGTTTCCGACTCTTTGTGACCCCATGGACTGCAGCACGCCAGGCCTCCCTGTCCATCACCAACTCCTGGAGCTTGCTCAAACTCATGTCCATCAAGTCCGTGATGCCATCCAACCATCTCATCCTTTGTCGTCCCCTTCTCCTCCTGCCTTCAATCTTTCCCAGCATCAGGGTCTTTTCAAATGAGTCCAGTTCTTTGCATCAGGTGGCCAAAGTATTGGAGTTTCAGCTTTAGCATCAGTCCTTCCATTGAATATTCAGAGTCGATTTCCTTTAGGATTGACCAGTTTGATCTCCCTGCAGTCCAAGAGACTCTCAAGAGTCTTCTCCAACACCACAGTTCAAAAGAATCAGTTCTGTGGCGCTCAGCTTTCATTATAGTCCAACTCTTACATCTGTACATGACTACTGGAAAAACCATAGCTTTGACTAGACAGAACTTTGTCACCAAAGGAATGTCACTGCTTTTTATTATGCTGTCTAGATTGCTCATAGCTTTTCTTCTAAGGAACAAGAAAGTACCACAAAAAGAAGGAATGAGGAGAAAGCTTTCAAGACCTGGGAGCCTTGTTCGTCTCTGTAATGAACATGGGACATGCCTTGCTCTTCACAGCGGTGCCTTCAGAGCAGCAGACAGCGCCTGGGCTCCTGCAAAATGGGGAAATAGAATTCAAAGTTTTCAGTAAAAAGTCATTAATTAAAGAAATATTCAAATGCCAGCAAAGAGAAGTGTCTAGGAGACTTCCTCTCCTAGGCTTCCTCTCCTGCCCTTCCTGGAATTTTTGTAACATTTTACCACTTTTGTGATCCTGGACATCCCAAGCCCAGAAGTTTATCTAAAATGACTCAGTATTGGTAATTCTCCTTCAGTGGCACATAACTTCTCAGGAGTCCCACAGGTAACCTCTAAAATAGGGATTTGCCAATAAAGATATCAAGTTATATGCAAATAAGCACCATGGATCAAAGTTAGGAAATAGACAAATTTATGTTCAAGGAAGATCACTACAGTGCTTTTTATGAAACATAAAAATTAATACAGTAATTTTCCACTAGTTTGTCACTGATTTAAAAAAAATAATTTGCAACAATTAAAACTGATGATGTAAATTTGTGTTGATTAACTTGAAAAGATGGAGATCATTTATTAAGTGAATAATGCAGTTCATAAAATGTACTATAAGGTGATCCAATATTTTGAACAAGTGTATAAACACACACAGGCGCATATACACACAAATATGTCTGTGTGTCATAAAACATGAAATACTGAAATTCATATTTATGACTTTGTTTTGGTTAAGAAATATCAGTGATGTTCTCTTTATATCTTTATTCTCTAAAAAGTTGTTTAATTTGTATGTATTGATTTTATTACTTTATTAGAATATTAATTAATATATATTATTAAAATGACATACATAAACAACAATATAAGTAGTGGTATTATAAACAACCAACCCCAACAACCACCTTAAGGAATAAATAAATACACTGTAAATAGGTGACATATACTTTTGTTGTCATTGTATAATCCCTAAAATTGTAATTACATGTTTTAGTTATTAAACATTTGTGAGTTATAGTTTTATTATGTTTACATTTATTTCTAGAATCGTGGCTTATTTACATATTTTTGAAATTTGTAAAACTGTATTTCATACTCTAGTCTTTGGAAAGTTGCTGTTTTTCCTTATTATCATATTTGTGAACTTCTGTGATCCTAGTTCCTTCATTTTATATCATTACAGGGCTATATTATTCTCTATTTCTGATAGAAAAATCATGTTCTTGAAATATGTCGATTCCCTCAAAGTCAGCAGTATAATTGCATGGCTCTTTCCCCTCAAACAGTTAATAGGATGAACGATGATAATATATTTCCTGCAAAGTCATGGCCAAAATCATACTCTGGAGCCCCCCTATTTGAGTTCAGATGCTCCCTGTGTCCCAATTCCTCCTCTGTAAAAGGGACCAATAACAGTTTCACCTCATGGAGTAATAAAGATTTAGTATCAAAAGAACAGCACCTGGCACATGTTAAGCATTTGACAAATGGTAGGGAATATTATCATCTTTATGTTTCAAGAGTCAGTCCCAATCGAACGTATTGAAGCATTATTCTTAATAGACTTAAATTCAATTTTCTGTAACAGGATTTTTACAAATATATTCACAATCGAGGGGGGGTCTGTGAATTTTTGTTACTTTCCTAGACAGGGTTTGACATCAGAATATTATCAATGTTCATAAAAATGAATGTCCACGTGTTCATGTTTTTAAGCTCTCCAACAGTTTAGAAAACAAGTGAAATATTATTTCCATGTTGCTTCTGAAACCATGTTACTTTGTTTATAGACTTCATGGCCAGGCAGGCTTTCTGCTTCCAGCTGCAGTCATTGTGGTAATTTTATTTTCCTGAAACACTGTCTGTTTTATCCTGGTTTTCAGAGTGCTTTGTATCTCATCAGGCAAGACCACAGCCTCCGTCATCAACTGCCTGGGTTCAGATACTGGCTTTCTACTTTCTAGTGGTGTGTTTAGGAGAAAGGAACTTCCCTTCCACAAACCTTGGCCTTCTCATCTTTAAAAGGACAGTTACAGACGGGACTAAAATTGTTAATCACTGAGCAGGTTGACTGGGCTTTGTTAGTGTTAGCTCTTATTAATATGTAACTTATTCTAATTTCCTTTCATTTATATAGTTCTCTTCTCATTACTAATATTTGTAATTGTACGCCTTTCTCTTTCTCTCTCTATCCAGAGTGCTTAGAAACGTATGTATTTTTCTGTCTTGTTTTGGCAAGTGAATAAGAAGCAGCAAGGGGGAGACTCAAGGAAGTTGACTTTGGGGTCCTGGGGTGATTATCATGATTGACAGTAGAGTTTAAACTGAATAAGGATGAGAGTGGGGCCATCAGGGGGTTACTGAGTTTGAAAATAAGGTAGAATCAGCAGTACACTGGTAGTTGTGATGGAGTTCAAGGATATGGAGCTGAGATAGTCAATGGAGTCAACTGAAAAAAATAAGAAGTGAAGTCTGCTGCTGGAATGTGTGAAAATAGATTTAATGAAAGACGCAAACTTCAGTTATTTGGAAATTTCAGTTATGAGAAATAATTAATTCCTAAACAAGAAAAGATGATGGCTGGCACATGTTAGTTTCATACAAACTATGCTGTTACCAATCACATGTTTTGAAAGAGAAAATGACTTTAAAATATATTTAAAATAATATCATTAAAAGTTTATCCTGTTGTATTTGTGTTTCTTTATTGGGAGAACATGATTTTTCCTAGGAAAATATTATTATTTTATAATAATATTATAATATTATGGGGCTTTCCAGGTGACTCAGCAGTAAAGAATCTGCCTGCCAATGCAGGATGCTTGGGTTCCATCCCTGGGTTGGGAAGATCCCCTGGAGGAGGTAATGGCAACCCACTTCAGTATTCTTACCTGGAGAATCCCACTGACAGAGGAGCCTAGTGGGCTACAGTCCACAGGGCTGCAAAGAGTCAGACATGACTGAGCACACATGCAGTAGAAGATAAAGCAGTATAATATTATAATAATTTTATAACAATTAAATATATTATTTTAATTTTATGACTTGCATATACTCTTTAAGTACAGTAACAGATACTGTGTTAATTTCCCTTTTGAATTTTTCATGTTTCAACAGATTTAGATGCTAGAAACATATAACATCCACTGAGCCTGGTACCATGCTAAGAAATGTCTCATGGGAAATCCTATTAAATTTCTTAAACAAGCATTTCCTATTTTTTGTTTTTTTGAGGCCCACACCTTCTTATTAGCTTATAAACCTCACTGTATCTTTATGACGTTCACCAGCTCTATAAGGAGAGAAAATGGAGACTGGTGAATTATATCCAGTCCACAGTTTGATAACCTTTGTCTCCTGTGAATTCCAGCTTTGTATTATGGAAGCACATCACGCTGACATCTGAAGGATTTATTTGTTTTGATAACTGTAATTTTGGGGCGGAATATATCACAAAGCTGCCTGTTAATGTCTGCAGCCAAACGCATCTTCTTTGGTGTGTCACGAAAAATGCTATGAAATAAGCAATAGGATTCTGTGTTTAAGTACTCTGCTGCCTTTTGCGTCAAGCTATGTTTTTCTGTCTTTAGGTGGACTGCTTCTAACAACATAGTCGTTGTTCACAAAATCATACTAATATCATTTATAAATAGTGAGGCAGATGGAAGCAGCAAATTGGACAATGAAGGTCACCATGGCCTCTTTAGATAAAGAACTTGCAGACATTGAATGGAAATTGCATAATGACACAACGAAAATTGAGATTCAGAGATTCGAATAACTAGTAGGTTCAACAACTACTATTAGCGTTTAAGGGATACAAGTGTAAAAACAAACAAACAAAATCATTGACCTTGAGGCCAGTTCTCACTTGTGAACTTCAGGAAGATAAGAATTTATAGGTTTGTTGCTATGACAAACCTAGACAACGTATTAAAAAGCAGAGACATTACTTTGCTGACAAAGGTCCCTCTAGTCAAAGCTATGGTTTTTCCAGTATTCATGTATGGATGTGAGAGTTGGACCATAAAGAAAGCTGAGCACTGAAGAATTTATGCTTTTGAAATGTGGTGTTGGAGAAGACTCTTGAAAGTCCCTTGAAATCAAACCAGTCCATCCTAAAAGAAATCAGTCCTGAATATTCATTGGAAGGACTGATGTTGAAGCTGAAGCTTCAATCCTTTGGCCATCTGATGCCAAGAACTGACTCATTGGAAAAGACCCTGATGCTGGGAAAGATTGAAGGCAGGAAGAGAAGGGGATGACAGAGGACGAGACAGTTGGATGGCACCAGTAACTCGATGGACATGAGTTTGAACAAGTTCTTGGGGTTGCTGATGGATAGGGAAGCCTGGCATGCTGCAGCCCATGAGGTCTCAAAGAGTTGGACACGACTGAACAACTGAACTGAACTGAACTGACCCAACTGGGAAGCAAAAAAATCACTCATGTTTATCACTACCACTCTTGAATCATATAAAAGTGAAATAGAGCCATTCACATTGGAATTGCCATCTCCCTATTTCCACAACACTTTGTTTATAGACTATAATTATTGTGAACTTCCATGTATTATATTGGGGAAGTTTTCCCGTGTATTGTAAAGGTGTTAAAATCTAACTAAAGCATAACTAGGGGAGTAAAATTCAACTTAGGTATAAATAATTTATTAAACATCTGTGTTGTCTAGTTAATATTGGCTCATAATATGCACAATCACATGTCCAAGAGAAGTTCTCCATCTTCTAAGAAAGTAAGCAGAGGAAACAGATGAATCCCGTTCAGCCAGTTATTTGCTCTATGACTCCAAGCAAAATATTAAATCCCTTTAATGATGGTTGGTGTCCAGGTGGTGCTAGTGGTAAAGAACCTGCCTGCTGATGCAGGAGACACAAGAGACTGCAGGTTTGACCCCTGTGTCAGGAAGATCCCCTGGAGATGGAAATGGCAGCCCTCTCCAGTATTCTCACCTGGGATGCCTGGAGAATCCCACGGACATAGGAACCTGGAAGGCCACAGTCCATAGGGTGGCAAAGGGCCTGACCTACTGAAGCAACTTAGCAGGCACGCGTGCATTGTGTTCCCAGCCCTGTGTTCCACGCTGTGGCTTCATTTTAATCTCACAGCAGTTCTCACGGAACTTGTGACCTCACCCATTTTAGAGGCGATGAAATAAAGGTACAGGGAAGCTGAAATGATGCCCATAGTTAGTAAGTGCTAGAGCCAGGATGTGATTAGGAAACTAGAGTCCTGGTTGCTACATCACATATATTTTAAATTTGATGTTGGCATCTGCACAAGGGAATAATTCAGAGTGCTGTGAACGAATAGCAGCATAGATATAAAGTGTGTGTGTGTGTGTTAGTCCCTCAGTGTCCGGCTCTTTGCGACCTCATGGACTGTCACCTCCCAAGCTTCTCTGTCCATAGCATTTTCCAGGCAAGAATATTAGAGTGGGTTCTAATACACATATTAGAACATACACCCAAATATACATATACAGAAAGATGTCATAGATATATCGTCCTTAACATAGAGTAAGCCCTCTGTGGTAACCACACCACTTTTGGCTCAATTTTCTTTCAATTTTTGGTGTAGACTAAGGGACCAGTGCCATTTCATTATTTGGGGAGTTATTTGTTGTTGTTCAGTCACTCAGGTGTGTCTGACTCTTTGCGACCCCATGAACTGTAGCACGCCAGACTTCCCTGCCCTTCACCATCTCCTGGAGTTTGCTCAAACCCATGTGCATTGAGTCAGTGACACCATCTAACCATTTCATCCTCTGTTGCCTTCAATCTTTCCCAGCATTAGGATCTTTTCTAACGAGTCAGCTCTTCGCATCCGGTGGCCAAAGTATTACAGCTTCAGCTTCAATGAAGTCCTTCCAATGAATATTCAGGACTGATTTCCTTTAGGATGAACTGGTTGGATCTCCTTGCAGTCCAAGGGATTCTCAAGAGTCTTCTCTAACACCACAGTTCAAAAGCATCAATTCTTTGGCACTTAGCTTTCTTTATAGTCCAACTCTCACATCCATACACAACAACTGGAAAAACCATAGCTTTGACTAGATGGACCTTTGTTGGCAAAGTGATGTTTTTAGATAAATCTAAAGACAGCAATGGCAACCCACTCCAGGACTCTTGCCTGGAAAATCCCATGGACGGAGGAGCCTGGTAGGCTGCAGTCTATGGGGTCACTAAGAGTCGGATACGACTGAGCGGCTTCACTTTCACGCATTGGAGAAGGAAATGGAAACCCACTCCAGGGTTCTTGCCTGGAGAATCTCAGGGATGGGGGAGCCTGGTGGGCTGCCGTCTATGGGGTTGCACAGAGTCAGACATGACTGAAGTGACTTAGCAGCAGTAGCAGCAGCAAAGACAGTTTAGAAGTGGATTTGCTTTATTTTTTGGCCCCTGAAATTCTCTCCCCCTTTCCGAAATCTATCCTTGCAAAGGCTAGTTTAAAGCTGTGTCATCATCCCTTATGGTGCCAGAAGATTTAGTAAATCATTATGACTTTTACTTCTCTCACCTATCAGCTGAGAAAGACAATGACCTAACATAGGTTTAAAATATAGCAAGCTTTTCATATAGCAAATGCCAGCAGCAGGACTGTATGTCAAGCTTTATTCATTGGTAATCTAAAACCAGATAGGAACCCAGGGAAATGTTAAATCTCTCCCTTTAATCTTTGGCCATCCCATTAGATTCTTGTGTTACCAAAGCCAGGTCCACTGCTTGCCACTCAGAAGCCAGTAAAGAGGCCAGATTGGTAGAAAGGTAAGTTGGAAAGTTTGCTGTATTTTGGGTGCTGGCAATGGGATGGGGCGGACAACTCCCCCCTCACTGACAATCAGTGGGCAAGAGTTTTATAGGCTGAGGAGGAGTCTACATGTGGAAACAGCACAGTCAGCTGTGACAGTCACCTTGAAACTGGTTATCAGTGGTCTGACCTGCGTCATCTTGATCGTTTTGAGTATAGTTAACTCCAGGGTCAGTTTGTTCTCGTATCTTTGAGACCGTTCTCAGAATTGCAGCAACTTATGTCATGGCTACAGGCTGGCCATCATGTCATTAACTTCTTCCACCTGGTGGGGACTTCAGTATCTATAAGAGAGCTCACAGGATGTGGCTCGGAATATTATGTACGGCCCTTGAGAAGGAACTAAAGGTCCTTGACTATGCTTAATGACTAAACTATTATTACTTGGTCTCCTTTGGCTGTTTTCCTTTGTGTCTGCATGTTCTCGTTTCTCTGATTAAACTTATTCTTTGCTAAAGTTTTTCCACAGAAAAAAAGGCAGGTGGAGGACGTGGGGGACAAGAACCATAGAGTCTTGCTCTATTTCACCTAAACCATATCCAATTAACCAAACGAAAGTTTAGCCATGAGTTTCGTGAGAGAATTGCTTTCTGATTATTTTTAGGGGCCATAGTTTTAATTATCGCTAATTATTTTTTTCTCTTTTGCCGTTTTATTTGCTTTTCATTTTATAATGAACCCTTGCTTTTGAATCACTTTAGATTACATACTATAAGCCAGTTTCTTCCCAACTTGCACATATAAAATAGTGTTTTGTGCATTCTTTTACTTTATGCTGCAGGAGTTATACCTAATTTTATTAATATGGTCCTTTTTCCTCCTGTCTGCTTTTCCAAACTTTTTCGAAGGTCAGTACTATTTTAAAGCATCTCTACATCTCATTCTACTGGGTATCACCTATAAATTTTTATCTTTTAAGTACTGCTCTTAAAGTCATCACTAAAATGTACTGAAGGCTGAAATGCATTCTAGAACAACTCAACAAGGCAGCTCTAGAGAAGATCTGAAAACTAGTTTTCTTCCATTTTTTTCCCTAGCATTGTCCATGTCCTTATCACATAGGTAATACCCCAAGTGCCACTTAAAAGGCTATAAAGTGGTGTGAGTAGGTGACCTAAGGATGCAGTAAACTCTTTATTAGTGTCAAGACCAAATTAGAATTCACTTTAAGGTCACAAGTTGGAGTGGTTTTATTACATTTTCATGAGTCAGAATCCTAAGAGGAGCATGTTTTATGGTCAGAGAGTAAGTTTGTTTTATTATTTGTCAGGGAAATAAAAATCTATGACTTGATCCAGTTCTCTGATAGTGTTTCTCAGAAGGGCGACTCACCTTCAGTTGTCTTGGTTGAGACTCGCTTTTAAGAATAAATTTTACAGTAGGTCATACACATAACAAGGGCCCATCAACATCAGCCACCCTGCCCTGGACTCCTTATGTCTGTTATTGATAATAAATATTTGTCTTTGTTTCATAAGTTTAACATCAAATGGACATGCTCCTATGTATAAGTTCAAATCCTGAAGATAGAAAGAAGTATTCAAAACTTAACAAGTATTTTTTTTTCCAAGCAGGTGTCTTAAATTAGCTTCAGAAAAGATGCAGATCATTTAACTATTTTCTATGTCAGTAATAGCAGCAGTGTTATCATTTTCATATGCTTTCTTTGGACCAGGACTCAGTGTTCACCTCAAATATTGGCTCTCTATAAGAAAATGTTCACATACTCAGGCTCTATTATGTTGAAGCCTATTTAATTTTTGTTTCAAAATTTGAATTCATAAATATTATCTCTGTGAAAACAAAGTCACTAAAATGTTAATTTTCATGAAAAGTGAAATGAAGTTGCACAGTCATTTCCGACTCTTTGCAACCCCATGAACTGTAGCCTATAAAGCTCCTCCATCCTTGGCATTTTCCAGGCAAGAATACTGCCATTTCCTTCTCCAGGGTATCTTCCCAACCCAGGGATTGAACCCAGGTCTCCCACATTGCAAGCAGATGCTTTTACCATCTGAGCCACCAGGGAAGTATTTTCATGACTAGAACTAAATGAATTCTGAGACTTGGAGTAGGGAAATGTGGCCCCGTAGCTCTTTTCCTGGCCCCATACCTCTATTCCCTTTCACATCAAAGATGCTGCTAACACCCTTGACTTCAGAGAACACCTAATTTCACTGTTCACTCCTGATTAGACAAACTACTTAACATAACCTGTGGCCTTTGCCCTCTCACCTTATCACTTTAAATGCCCACTCAATCCATCCACATTGACTCTTTTTTTTAAACTTATTTATTTCTTAATTGAAAGGTAATTGCTTTACAGAATTTTGCTGTTTTCTGTCAAACCTCAGCATGAATCAGCCATAGGTATACATATACCTCCCCTCCCTTTTGAAACTCCCTCCCATCTCTCTCCCCATCCCACCCCTCTAGGTAGATACAGAGCCCCTGTTTGAGTTTCCTGAACCACACAGCAAATTCCTGTTGGCTGTCTGTTTTACACGTGGTAATGTAAGTTTCCATGTTACTCTTTCCATACAGCTCACCCTCTCCTCCCCTTTCCCCATGTCCATAAGTCTATTCTCTGTGTCTGTTTCTCCACTGCTGCTCTGTAAATCAATTCTCCAGTACCATTTTTATAGATTCCGTATATATGCATTAGTATAGATACTTATCTTTCTTTTTCTGACTTGCTTCACTCTGTATTATAGGCTCTAGGTTCATTTACCACATCAGAACTGACTCAAATGTGTTCCTTTTTATGGCTGAGTAATATTCTATTCTGTTTATGTACCACAACTTCTTTATCCATTCATCTGTCGATAGACATCCAGGTTGCTTCCATGTTCTAGCTATTGTAAATAGTGCTGCAATGAACATTGGCATACATGTGTCTGTTTCAATTTTGGTTTCCTCAGGGTATATGCCTTGGAGAAGGGAATGACAACCCACTCCAATACTCTTGCCTAGAAAATGCCATGGACAGAGTAGCCTCGTGGACTACAGTCCATGGGGTCGCAAAGAGTTGGACACGACTAAGCAACGAACACTCAGGGTATATGCCTAAGAGTGGGATTGCTGGCTCATATGGTGGTTTTATTCCTAGTTTTTGAAGGAATCTCCATACCATCCTTCATAGTGGCTGTATCAATTTACATTCCCACAGAGTGCAAGAGCGTTCCCTTTTCTCCACACCCTCTCCAGCATTTACTGTTTCTAGGCATTTTGGTGATGGCCATTCTGACCAATGTGAGATGATATCTCATTGTAGTTTTGATTAGCATTTGTCTAATAATGACAGGTGTTGAGCATCTATTCATGTGTTTGTTAGCCATCTAGTGACTTCTTTGGAGAAATGTCTGTTTAGGTCTTTCTCCCACTTTTTTTATTGGGTTGTTTGTTTTTCTTGGGTCTTGAGTTGTATGAGCTGCTCATATATTTTGGAAATTAATCCTTTGTCAGTTGTTTTATTTGCTATTATTTTCTCCCATTCTGAGGGTTGTCTTTTCACCTTGTTTATAGTTTCCTTCGCTGTGCAAAAGCTTTTAAGTTAAATCAGGTCCCACTTGTTTACTTTTCCTTTTATTTCCATTACTCTAGGACATGGGTCATAGAGGATCTTGCTTTGATTTATGTATCAAGTGTTCTGCCTATGTTTTCCTCTAAAAGTTTTATAGTTTCTGGCCGTACATTTAGGTCTTTAATCCATTTTGAGTTTATCTTTGTGTATGGTGTTAGGAAGTGTTCTAATTTCATTCTTTCACATGTAGCTGTCCAGTTTTCCCAGCATCATTTATTGAAGAGGCTGTCTTTGCCCCATTGTGTATTCTTGCCTCCTTTGTCAAAAATAAGATGCCCATAAGTGCATGGGATTATTTTTGAGCTTTCTATCTTGTTCCATTGGTCTGTATTTCTGTTTTTGTGCCAGTACCATACTGTCTTGAAGACTGTAGCTTTATAGTATAATCTGAAGTCAGGAAGGTTGATTCCTCCAGTTCCGTTTTTCTTTTGCAAGACTGCTTTGGCTATTCAGGGTCTTTGTGTTTCCATATGAATTGTGAAACTTTTTTGTTCTAGCTCTGTCAAAAATGTCATTGGTAATTTGATAGGGATCACATTGAATCTGTAGATTGCTTTGGTAGTATAGTCATTTTCACAATATTTATTCTTCATACCCAGGAACATGGAATATCTCTCCATCTGTTTGTGTCATCTTTGATTTCTTTCATCAGTGTCTTAATTTTCTGTGTACAGTTCTTTTGTCTCCTTAGGTAAGTTTATTCCTAGATATTTTATTCTCTTTGTTGAAATGGTGAATAGGATTGATTCCTTAGTTGCTCTTTCTGATTTTTCATTGTTAGTATTTAGAAATGCAAGCGATTTCAGTGTATTGATTTTGTATCCTGCAACTTTGTTAAATTCACTGATTAGCTCTAGTATTTTTCTGATACTGTCTTTATCATGTCACCTGCAAACAGTGAGAACTTTACTTCTTTTCCGATCTGGATTCCGTTTATTTCTTTTTCTTCTCTGATTGCTGTAGCTAGGACTTCCAAAACTATGTTGAATAATAGTGGTGAAAGTGGACACCCTTGTCTTGTTCCTGATCTTAGGGGGAATGCTTTCAGTTTTTCACCATTGAGAATAATGTTTGCTGATCATATATGGCTTTTACTATGTTGATGTAGGTTCCTTTGATGCCCATTTTTGAAGAGTTTTAATTATAAATGGGTGCTGAATTTTGTCAAAGGCTTTTTCTGCATCTATTGAGATAGTCATATGGTTTTTATCTTTCAATTTGTTAATATGGTGTATCTTATGGATTGATTTGTGTATACCGAAGAATCCTTGCATCCCTGGAATAAACCCAACTTGATCATGGTTTATGAGCTTTTTGATGTGTTGCTGAATTCTGTTTGCTACTATTTTGTTGAGGATTTTTGCATCTATGTTCATCAGTGATATTTGCCTGTAGTTTTCTTTTTTTGTTGTTTTGTCTTTGTCTGGTTTTGATATCAGGGTGATGGTGGCCTCGTGGAAGGAGTTTGGACGTGTTCCTTCCTCTGAAATGTTTTGAGAGAGTTTTAGAAGGGTAGGCATTAGCTCTTCTCTAAATGTTTGATAGAATTCTCCTGTGAAGCCATCTGGTCCTGGGCTTTTCTTTTTTGGGAGATTTTTGGTCACAGCTTCTATTTCAGTGCTTGTAATTGGGTTGTTCATAATTTCTATTTCTTCCTGGTTCAGTCTTGGAAGATTGAACTTTTCTAAGAATCTGCCCATTTCTTCCAGATTATCCATTTTATTGCCACATAGTTAGCTGTTCATAATAGTCTCATAATCCTCTGTATTTCTGCATTGTCTGTTGTAACCTCTCCTTTTTCATTTCTAATTTTGTTGATTTGATTCTTCTCTTTTTTTCTTGATGAGTCTGGCTAAAGGTTTGTCAATTTTGCTTATCTTCTCAAAGAAACAGCTTTTAGTTTAATTAATCTTTACTATCGTTTCTTTCATTTCTTTTTTATTTATTTCTGGTCGGATTTTTATGATTTCTTTCCTTCTGCTAATTTTGGGTGGGGGTTTGTTCTCCTTTTTACAGTTGTTTTAGGTGTAAAGTTAGTTCACAACAATGAAAAGAATATGTGCACCTTTCTACATTTCTTCCTTCATTAATTCAAAAATAATTTATTTATTAAATATCTGCCATGTAAAGGCTTGGTTCCAGACATTAAGGATACAGCTGTGAACAAGCAGAGGGAAATTCATGTCTGCAAAGAGTTTATAATCTACTTGACATCCTGACATGTGCGTGTGCTTAGTCGTCCGACTCTTTGTGACCCCAGCCTGCCAGGCTCCTCTGTCCATGGGATTCTCCAGCAAGAAAACTGGAGTGGGTATCCATTCCCTTCTCCAGGGAATCTTCCTGACCCAGAGATCAAAGCCAGGTCTCCTGCATTGGTAGGCAGATTCTTTACTGTCTGAGCCAACAGGGAAGCTCATAATCTAGTTGAAGGAGGCTAAAAAAGTAATCACAGCAAACAAGTAAAATGTTTAATAGTTGGTGATAAGTGCTATCAAGCAAACCAGCAAGAATCAGGAAGAACTGGTCTAACCCAGAGGAAAAGTAAACATACTCATCTCTGGGAGGTAGTTGTGCAACTTGGAGCAAGGCATCCAGGGAAGAGAGTCTGTTTCCCTCTCACAGACACTAGGAGATGGTTCCGTCTCAAGCAGATTCTGTCAAGTAATTCTTGGTGAGTAAAACCAGCAATTACACTCTTAAAAAGACTTAACTCCTATAAAAGGTGAATGCTCAAACTGAATGCTCTACGAAAAGGGAGAGAAGGACCTCTGTGATTAGGCCATCTGGATTCTGTAACCAGGGTGTGGTAAGCAGGGTAGCAGAGGCCTAGAGTCCAGTTGAGGGGAACATTAGGATGCTTGATCAGAGGGATGGATAAAGAAGATATGGTACATTTATACAATGGAATATTACTTGGCCATTAAAAAGAATGAACTAATGCCATTTGCAGCAACATCCATGGACCTAGAGAGTGTCATACTGAGTGAAGTCAGACAGAGAAGGAGAAATATCATATGACATCCCTTATTGTGGAATCTAAACAGAAATGATACAGATGAACTTACAAAGCAGAAAGAGAGTCACAGACTTAGAGAACGAGCTTATGGTTGCTGGGGTGGGGGGAGGGGATATTTAGGGGGTTTGGGATGGACATGTACACACTGCTGTATTTCAAATGGGTAACCGACAATTTCCTGTATTGCAGGGAACTCTGCTCAATGTCGTGTGGCAGCCTGGATGGGAGGGGAATTTGGGGGAGAATGGATACATGTGTATATGACTGAGCCCCTTTGCTGTTCACCTGAAATTTTCACAACATTGTTAATCGGCTATACCCCAATGCAAAATAAAAAGTTAAAAAAAATAAAAATTTTAAAATGAGTATATAGGACATTTAAAAAAAAAAAAAGCTTGACCAGACATCAAGGTTAAGTGCTTAGTCACAGCACCAGAGGGCACCTATCCCCTGACTGGAAGGATGATCCTGTAGTAGGAAAACAACTGCTAATTTATTCACAAAGGCTGAAATGTTTTAGGGTCTCCTAGCTAATCAGAGGGAATGTTGAGGGTCTGCCAGCTTGAGGATTATGGTTCCTGCCAAATTAACCCAGCAGCTGTTCTGAGAGTTTTGGGGCAACTCCAAACCTATCCAGTAGCTTCATTTTATGGACTTTATAGCCTGCTTCCCCTGGAGCAATGCAGAAGAGTGTTATGGGCTTCAGAGACACAGCAAGTGGCAGTCTTTCCATAATCTCTTCAGTGTACAAAAGCTCAGATGGAGGCTCGCTGAGCTTCAGAATAAGATATCAGAAATGATTGTTGCTCATTTCTGATATGATATTTTTTCCTATCATACTACATGGCCATATATTAAACTTGTTTCTGATATATTTTGCATCCCACATTCTGTGCCTAATTAGAAGAGTGGCAACCTGACAGACTCCTTTCCTTCATCTTTTGCCCAGCATCTGTCATTCTTTTTGAGAGAGAAATTAGCAATATAATTTTATCATGCTATTAATTTACTTAGAAGTGAGATAAAAACCATCATCAGAACTTGGCATTGAGGAGCTATTTAATATTTTTCTTTTACAACTGCCAACCACAATAGATTCCTGGTCCTATATGAGTTTCCATTTGGATGGCCCAATGGGGACAACATTGTTCCCATTAGCTAGAGACTTGAATTGAGAATTTCTATAGAATTCTAGGATCAAACTAGTAAATCCTGAAGCAAATCAACCCTGAATATTCATTGGAAGGACTGATGCTGAAGCTGAAACTCGAATACTTTGACCATCTGATGTGAAGAGGCAACTCATTGGAAAAGACTCTGATGCTGGAAACGATTATGGGTAGGAGGAGAAGAGGGCAGCAGAGGATGATGTGGTTAGATAGCATCACTGACTCAGTGGACGTGAATTTGAGCAAGCTCCAGGAGATAGTGAGGGACAGGGAAGTCTGGCATGCTGCAGTCCATGGGGTCACAAAGAGTCGGATATAACTTAGCAACTGAGCAACAGCAAAAAACTAAATAAATCATGTCAACGTGGAAGTAAGAAGAGAAAGTGATACATTTAAATGGAGGTTGTTGAAGCCTGTCCCCATGTAGTTAAGGGTTGGAATCCATCATTTCTTGTTGAAGCCCGCCCCATGTACTTAAGGGCTGGAATCCATCCTTTCTTGTTGAAGCCCATCCCCGTGTAGTTAAGGGCTGGAAGCCATCATTTCTATCTTGAAAGACTAATTCTGGGATTACATATGGGTCCTGAGGATGCTGCATCCCAATTCAAGCCTTCCTTCAGCCCCAGAACTTCATTACCTTCAGCTCTCCAGCACAATTCCAAGAGAAGCTGTAATATACAGTCAACTCGGCATTTGTCATGATTTAATAATTTCTTGGTTCCTATTGACAACCTGTTAGGGAGGTGGTGAGGGACAGAGAAGCCTAGCATGTTGCAACCCATGGGGTCAGGAAGTGTCAGACACAACTTGGCAACTGAACGATAGCAACAAAAAGGCAAGTTTACCCTGAACACATGTCCCCCTGGCACGTTTCTACTTGTGAACAGTAAAGCACTCAAGAAATGCTTGAAAGACACAGCTGGACTCTGATCATTTTAATGGTGTTTCCATGATCAGCTGGAGAATGCCTTCTGGACTCCATTGCTCTATTACACCATGCTCTTTGGAATTGGGGGGGTGGTAGGAAGAATGGCCCACTTTGTCAAATTTTTATTCCTTTGGATTTAAAAAGAAAGCATTAGTAGCATTTATGTTTAAATGGAGAAGAAAATGGCAGCCCACTCCAGGATGCTTGCCTGGGAAATCCCATGGACAGAGGAGCCTTGGCAGGCTACAGTCCATGGGGTCACAAAAGAGTTGGACGTGACTTAGCGACTAAACAACAAGCAAAGTGTTTAAATGTATTTTATCTTAAAACTTTTTGCATGATTGAGAAAGGCTATATATTTCTTCACATTCATTCATTTATTATTCATGAAATCAGAACACAAATAGACTGTCAGAAGATAGCCAAAGGGCTGAATTTAGACTAAGAGCCTTGCTGTTACCATGTAAAGTGCCATAAAAAATTGAAATCATAATAATGGGGGGTATATATATGGTTCTTCCTGAGGAAATGTCCCCCAAGTCTCAGAGAGCATTAATCATTATATCCATTTCTCTTTTCAAAGCTCCAGGCATTATTTTGGATTTTTTGTTGTTGTTGTTCTCTGCTGAATGGTCAAATTATACTCTGACTGTGTATATTGCCTTGTACATTACAAATCTTTGTCAAATTTCCATGAAATGCTTCTGCAAAATGTTTTGGGTATTGCTGAATTCTCTGTGTTATTCAGGAAAATGTAAATTTATAGACCTTTTCTTCAGATAATTTCTTAAAGCTATAAAAAGTAGATGCCCCCAAGTAACTTTCAATATTTAAAAATGCCAGTAACTGAGGGTTATTTTGCAGTCTGAAGGAGTCAACTAAAATTGTTAAATAAGCAACATCCAATGTGGTATTCATTGTTGAATTAGGATGCATTTCTTTGCTGGGCAATTATTCCTATTCTAATAAGTTTCCTCTAGCTAAATCTGCTTTGAAAAAGCAACTCTTGTCTTGACTTTTAAAGATGCATTTCAGTGTTCCTCCTCAATCAAGCACCAACCATGGATACACCAAACAGAGATTATCTGGAAAAGCATGCTTACTAATTGTCCCCATGGATGAGAAAATCTGATCACTATGGATTTACAGATTTAATTGTTAATGTCTAAGCCCAGTATCTTCTGAGACTGGTGGATACCTCCAGCAAATGGCTGGCCAACAGAATCCTGACAGTAATTTGTAAATGAAATTTGAGGCACTGACAGATAGTGTGTGAGTGTAGACCTTCAGTGAATAGCCTGATAGTTTAGTATAGCATAGTTGAACCCTGGGTTTGATCCCTGGGTAGGGAAGATCCCCTGGAGAAGGAAATGGAAGCCCACTCCAGTATTCTTGTCTAGAGAATCCTGTGGACAGAGGGGCCTGGCGGGCTACAGTCCATGAGGTTGCAAAGAGTTGGACACGACTGAGCGACTCAGTCTATAGTCCATGGGACCTCAAAGAGTAGGACACGACTCAGCATATAGCAGTTACTGTTACTAATTCAATAAATAGTTACGGGTTGCCTACTCTTTGCTTGGGATTTGAGAAATGATCAAGGCAGATAAAATTCAGACCCAGAGAAAACATTCTGGATAGGGGGACAGACAACAGACAAGTGAAAAAATGAACATGTAATTCCAGGTAATAATAAGGGCAATGAACAAAACCAAAGCAGGGTTAGAGATTGGGATGTGACCAAGGGTACAGAGAGTTTTCAGTGAGGTGTTTAGGAAAGTGTAAGTCAGTCAGTTATGTTTGATTCTTTGTGACCCCATGGATTGTAGCCCGCCATGCTCCTCTGTCCATAGGATTCTCTAGGCAAGAATACTGGAGTGGATTGCCATGCCCTTCTCCAGGGGATCTTCCCAACCCAGGGACTGAACCTGGGTCTCCCACATTGCAGGTAGATTCTTTACCATCTGAGCCACCAGGGAAGCCTATTCAGGAAAGGTCTGCCTGAAATGGTGACAATTGAGCAAAGACATGACTTGGGCAAGGAATAAGCTATGAGCAGACCTGGAGATTCTAGACAGAGGGAACAGCACATGCCTAGGCACCAAGGTGGGCGGTGTGGCTGGAGAGGAGTGAGTGAGAGGAAGAATTAGTGTGGACACTAGTGTGGAGTTGGTGGTGTGGACACAAGGCTTTCACTTGTAGGGCCATCATCCATTCAAATTTTAGTATATAGAGTGAGAAAGGGGTTGAGGTTCATTTTTCTATATAGATAATGCAGTTGTTCCAACACCATGTTTTAAATGGACTGTCCTACTCTTTGAAATACATTAATGCTTTAAAAGAAAACCCATCAATCATCCATGTATGGGTCTCTTTATGGATTCTCTCTTCCTCTTTGATGTTATCGTCTGTATTTATGCCAAAGCCACTCTGTGTTAATTACTTCGGCTTTTATTTATAGTTAGTCTTGAAATCAGGTAGTGTAAGCCTTCTGACGTTCTTTTTATCAGCGTCACTTTGGTTTTCTTGGGCGTATCTAACCACCACGGTTCAAGATGCAAGCTCTCTCGGTCCCCTCATTCCACTGACCTTCTGTATGCTGTGTGCGCTGTACCAGCAATAAAATCTATCTTTCCCACAGTAACAGCTTTATCTGTTCTCTGCCAAGGGCATAATGCTGAGAAGAGTCAAAGAATCACACTAAAGTGACTCTAATTTCAGCTGGAGCCTTACTGCTGATTCATTTTGTATTGATTTCCTAACATGCCCACCCACATCAGGTATTCCAAAGCTGAAATATCCTTAAAGCTTTAACTACCCAATTCTCGGGGCTTCCCTGGTGGCTCGTGGTAAAGAATCCACTTGCCATTGCAGGGGACAAGGGTTCAATCCCTGGGTCAGGAAGATCCCCAGAAGACGCAAATGGCTAACCCACTCCAATATTCTTGCCTGGAGAACCTTATGGACAGAGGAGCCTGGCAGGCTACAGTCCATGGGGCCGCAGTAGAGTCAGACACAATTTAGCGACTAAACAACTGCAAAACACATGCACTTATGCAAATGAAATCCAGTTCAGAGAAGTTCATAGTCGTTTTAAAAGCCAAAATAAGGTCAGAGAGGCAAAAACACAGCCTGGGAAGTGAAGGCGTAAGTAGGTGGAGTGACTTCAATATAGCACATAATATGTGTTTCTGTGATGATTGGGTGTGTATATGAACCTTAAAAGACTATTTTTCAGTCCCAAATGCAGAGCCCCTGCCTCACTCAATGCCACACCAACTGCCTGGCACCAGAAGCATTACCTGGAGCCTTCAGGAGAGAGACCCCCAGCCTCTCCCCACTGCCCGCCCCCCGTCCTCTTGATCTTACAGCCAAATTGCTCTTGCCACTCAGCTTTATTCTACTGTAAATCAACATAACAGCCCAGTGATCATCATTATTTAAAGCAGTGTTTTCTATAGAAAAGAGGTCACAAGAGATGTTCAGAAAAATGAATCTTCATGGTTGTATGAGTTTGGAAAATACAATATACTATGTCTCCCCTTTTGAAAATTCATCAGGCACATTTACATATTAAAGCTTTAAAAAGAGAGTAGAAAAGCAATGAAAAGACACTTTTATCCTTATTCAGTTCAGCAGTTACCAAACTTCTGTGCCTACATAACTTCATTTAATCTTTGTTTTAACCATTCACCCTCTTCCTTCCCCGGTGCCTTGGCCTTCTCATCATTCAGGAAGAAAAAAAGAAGAGAAGTGATCATGATACCTTTCAAGTATCCATGTGGTATATTTGTGTTCACAGAATTTTAGAATTCAAAGGGACATCAGAGAACATCTAATTTAGTAGTTCTCAAACATTTTATCACAAAAAAATTTTTAACTTCTTCCCATATTTACATGTTTTGAGAGAAGTATCCTATCAATCACTCAATAAATGATTTCTCCTTTTTTATTCAGCAAAGGGTTATAGAGCTGCCTCTCAGAGCCTTTGATTGAGTTACATATTTATTTTGGTGGTTTAGTAGTTCTTGCAGCAAAATATCAAAAGATCTTGATATTTTATTTGGAAAACTTCTAAGTTTTCAGAAAAAAAAAAGACTTCTTTCCATGGTCTCCTAAGGGAAGATCTACATTACACCCGTGCTTAGCTATTTATGGATCACAAGCTTTGGTTTCTAAAAGACTGAATGTCCTACCTAGGGCCCACTGTTTTTTGTAGAACTGTAGACTATAAACTCACAGTTCCTAATTCCCTAATCCGTGATCTTCCTGTTGCCTTAGATGTTTCTCTAGAGTAGGGGTTGGCAAACCATTTTTATAAGGAGCCAGATAATATTTTAGTCTTTGTCAGTCATACAGTCTCTGTTGACACTGCTCAACTTTGCCACTGCTGTGTGAAAGCAGCAGTTGACAATACAAATGAATGCAACTCTGTTCCAATAAAACTTTATTTACAAAAGCATGGAACAAGCTGGATTTGGCCCCCAAACAATAGTTGGCCAACCGCTTCTATAATGCACTCTGTCATAGAGCTCCTGAGTTATAAGAATCACCTGGCCTTTGGGATGAGCTGGTGGGTTTCTCTGGTGGCTCAGACAGTAAAGAATCTGCCCACAATGCAGGAGAACTGGCTTTGATTCCTGGGTCGGGAAGATCCCCTGGAGAAGGGAATGGCAACCCACTCCAGTATTCTTGCCTGGAGAATTCCATGGACAGAGGAACCTGGTGGGCCACAGCCCCTGGGATTGCAAAGCATGGGCACAACTGAGGGACTAGCGCTTTCATTTTTTCACAGATTCTGTCATCTCTTTTCTTTCTGATTCTAATGTAGGGTGAAGCCCAGGAATCTTCATTCTTTTCAAACATATCAGATGATTTTTTTGGCCAAGGGACAAGTTGGCAAAACACTGGCCTAGGGTATAGTTACCTTGCTTTGTAATATTAGGAAACCACAAATGTTTATTTCCATAAATAAATCAGGATTAACTGATTAATAATGACTTTTCCAAAACATGTCAGGTCAAGGTTGAGTCAAGAGGACTTTAGTGTTTGGCTTAAATTTGATTTAGCAGATTAATATGATTTATGTTATTGATTTGTGGTTCAGTTTATGTTCCTGGTTGCTATGTGAGCTCTTAAATGATTTATTCCTGGTTCTTTAGCTGTTTATTAGAGTAGCTCAAAGAAGGATGCAGGCTCATCCTCTAAAGCAATGGTCCCCACCCTTTTTGGCACCAGGGACAGGTTTTATGGAAGACAGTTTTTCCACAGACCATCAGGAGGGCAGTGGTTTCAGAATGATTCAAGCACACTGCATTTATTGTGCACTTTATTCCTATTATTATTATATAACCTCCACCTCAGATCATCATGCATTAGATCCTGGAGTTTGGGGACCCCTGCTCTAAAGGACCAGATGCCTGCTTAAGAAAATGTAAAAGATAAATGCGTATATATGTACATACAGATGATGTATATGTGATCTCACAAGAGAGATGATAGCTAATTAGAAATGAGGTTTTATAAAGCTATTAAATAGTAATAAGAATTAATGTGCTACTGCACCACTGAAAAGATACATGATTCTCACTTGATAGTTGCCATCCTGGGAGGTAGGTCTTTTGTCCTCATTCTGTAGCTGAAAAAAACAGGCTCAAGTCACACAGCTGGTAAATGAAACTGGGACTTTTAAATGTCAAATTCTGTGCCCTTTCTCCTACAGTTGAGGAGAGAGGAGTAAAAGAAAGGTAATAACAGAAGCTAGAAGCATATATGAACCCAAAAAAAAAACTTCATCACGGAGTCCATTTCTCCAGTAGCGTGTGAACAGAAGGAAATCCAAGACTCTTTAAGAGCCAGTTCAAGAAACAGATCTGCAAAAAGTCTAAGTGTCTTCCAATCCTGTGACTGCTGTAGCGCAGACACTTTGCAGCTGTTAAGAACCCTTTCTGTAACTTAAGAAAACCAGGCCAACAGCCTGTGCTTCATGGAGATGAGGGAAGGGGCTGGGGAGAATTTGGTAAAGCGGTTCCCGTGAAGTCAGCAGGTGACTCCTCACCTGCCTCCCTGTAACGTCTTTCCCAGCTCTTCTCATCACAGCTTTCTGACAACCTGGCCAACACCTTTGCATCTTCGTGCATGCTGGTCCACATGACACCTTTCTAATTCTGCTGTAAGACACGACAGGATCCTAATGAGATGCCTTATTTACTGTTTTACTCCTTACCAGTCAGGGACTAACCAAAGCACAGCATTTAGTGCATGGAAGGGGCTGAATGAATTCAAGAAAAAAGGAGAAAGGGGGTGGGGTGGAGAGGGGAAGGAGAGACAGAAAGAGAGAAAAGAAAGAGAAAACATGACTGTCAACAGAGCACATGAGACATGACATCATTATTAATTGACAAAGAAATATCTTGAGTTTTTCCACCCCTTACTTTACTGGTTCTTTCCTGTCCCTACCCTAGAGGAGAATGATCTCCCACAATGTCCCTCATCCTTTTCTGATTTTCGTAGCTGGCTCATGGCCCTATTAATTGATGATGAGAGTCAACCGCTGGTTTCCAGGTGACCATGAGTGCATTGAGCAAATGTTTCTTGGTGGTCTTTTTATCTAGTTCTCCTGATTCCGGCATCTCTGCTCAATTTATTGCAAATGAAAATGTTTGACTAACCTACAGCATAGTTCTAGTAAAAAGCCTTTGATGTTTCCATATTGCCTAGTAAAATCTGAATAATTTGGCTGCCCCCCAAGCCCTTTGCATGCCAAGCTAGACTCACTCTCTGGCCTTACTGAGGACTACTGTCTTATTGCCAGCTGCCTGAGAAATTGCTGTTCACAGACATGCCCCGTCTGGTATTCCCACTCTTTTCCTTGTCAGTTCTCTTCCTGTTCTTTGAAAGGGGTTCTCAGATTCTAACTCAAAGAGAATCTGACTGCCTTTAAGCTTTCTCATCAGTTTGTGTTTTCCTGGCAAGCAATTTTTATCTCATTCTTGTGGCTCAGAGCTAAAGAATCCGCTTGCCAATGCAGGAGACACAGGTTTGATTCCCTGAGTTGGGAAGATCCCTGGAGAGGGAAATGGCAACCCACTCCAGCATTCTTGCCTGGGATATCCCATCCAGAGGAGCCTGGTGGGTTACAATCCATGGGATCACAAAGAATCAGACACAACTTAGCGACTAAACAACAGCTGCTGCATAGAGGCAAAGTTGTGTAAGAGCACTCTGGAGTCAGAAAGACTGTGCTGTATTCCACTCCATGCCACTGGATAAAATGCCCAGCCATTCAGAGTCTCTGTTTCTAAGCTGGCAGCATGGTTTCTACAGCAGTGTGATAGCTCAGTTTTGTTCGTCTTATTTATTTTAAATTGAAGGATGATCGCTTTACAGTATTGTGTTGGTTTCCGCCATACATCAACATGAATCAGCCATGAGCATGCCTATGTCCCCTCCCTCCCACCTCCCACCCAACCCCCCCGCCCCAGGTCCTCACAGAGCACAGGGTGTGCGCTCCCTGAGTTACATAACAAATCCCCACTGACTACTTTACATATGGTAGTGTATGATGATGAATGGAGAAAACAGCATGGTAGTTCATTTCTGCACAGCCAGCAACAGCTGAAAAACCTCCCTGCTCAGAGCAGAAGCTTAGTTACCTCTTAGCTGAGTGACAGAAGTAACAACATACTTTGGGAACAGAGAGAGGAGGAGACTGAGAAGGAGGATGGAAGGGACCATTGGATTGTAGGTGAGCTTTTGTATTTGTAGAAGCAGGACTCAAACTTTACTAAAGGCAGTGGCCAAGTGTCTGTGTTTGCTGAGTGGCTGACAAGATGTGAAAAAATAGAGTCTTATTCCAAGAGTACAAAAAGATACAACCATTTAGCCATCCGACATCTCTTTCAGAATGCTGTTCATTATTCTTTCTTTCTTGACAGTGTACTCTTAACCTGTTTTAAACAATGTTGGCTGCCCAGGAACAGAATAGTAAAATTGCATGCTGGATTTCCACTGGCTTTTACTTTTTTTAAATTTTAGCCAATTTAACAGATGGGAAATAAATCTCATAGGTATTCTTAAACACTTATCTTTTTTTGTTTGTATTTTTTTTCATTTATTTTTATTAGTTGTAGGCTAATTACTTTACAATATTGTAGTAGTTTTTGCCATACATTGACATGAATCAGCCATGGATTTACATGTGCTTCCCATCCTGATCCCCCTTCCCACCTCCCTCCCCATCCCATCCCTTTGGGTCTTCGCAGTGCATGAGCCTTGAGCACTTGTCTCATGCATCCAACCGGGGCTGGCGATCTGTTTCACACTTGATAATAAACATGTTTCAATGCTATTCTCTCAGAACATCCCACCCTCGCCTTCTCCCACAGAGTTCAAAATGCTGCTCTATACATCTGTGTCTCTTTTTCTCTCCTGCATACAGGGTTATCGTTACCATCTTTTTAAATTCCATATATATGCGTTAGTATACTCTATTGGTCTTTATCTTTCTGGCTTATTTCACTCTTTATAATGGGCTCCAGTTTCATCCATCTCATTAGAACTGATTCAAATGTATTCTTTTTAATGGCTAAGTAATATTCCATTGTGTGTATGTACCAGAGCTTTCTTATCCATTTGTCTGCTGATGGGCATCTAGGTTGTTTCCATGTCCTGGCTATTATAAACAGTGCTGAAATGAACATTGGGGTACATGTGTCTCCTTCAGATCTGGTTTCCTCAGTGTGTATGCCCAGGAGTGGGATTGCTGGGTCATATGGCAGTTCTATTTCCAGTTTTTTAAGGAATCTCCACACTGTTGTCCATAGTGGCTGTACTAGTTTGCATTCCCACCAACAGTGTAAGAGGGTTCCCTTTTCTCCACACCCTCTCCAGCATTTATTGCTTGTAGACTTTTGGATAGCAGCCATCCTGACTGGCGTGTAATGGTACCTCATTGTGGTTTTGATTTGCATTTCTCTGATAATGAGTGATGTTGAGCATCTTTTCATGTGTTTGTTATCTATCTGTATGTCTTATTTGGAGAAATGTCTGTTTAGTTCTTTGACCCGTTTTTTTGATTGGGTCATTTATTTTTCTGGAATTGAGCTGCAGCAGTTGCTTGTATATTTTTGAGATTAATCCTTTGTCTGTTTCTTCATTTTGCTATTATTTTCTTTCCCAACTCTGCAGGGCTGTCTGTTTCCCTTACTTATAGTTTCCTTTGAATGCAAAGCTTTTAATTTCATTAGTCCCGATTTGTTGTAGTTTTAGCTTTATAGTCCACATTTCGGGCAGAGGTGGGTTCATAAGAGCCGTGCTGTGATTTGTCGGAGAGTGTTTGCCTATGTTCCCTCTAGGAAGTTTTAATAGTTTCTGGTCTTACAGTAGATCTTTAATCCATTTTGAGTTTATTTTTGTGCAAATCTTCAGAAAGTATATACTTTTTCCAAAATTGAACTGGGAATACAAATAGAAGATCTAACTAGGACCCATCACAAGCAAGGACATCGAAACTGTAATCAAGAAATTTTCCAGCAAAACAAAAAGCCCAGAAGTCCAGTATAGGCTTCACAGGCTGATCATCTCACCAATTAGAGATAGAGCTAACACCTATCTTACTCAAACTCTTCCAGAAAATTGCAGATGAAGATAAGCTTCCAAACTCATTCTATGAGGCCACCATCACCCTAATTCCAAAACCAGACAAAGATGCCACAAGAAAAGAAAACTACAGGCCAATATCACTGATGAACATAGATGCAAAAATCCTTAACAAAATTCTAGCAAACAGAATCCAACAATATATTAAAAAGATCATACACCATGGCCAAGTGGGCTTTATCCCAGGGCTGCAAGGATTCTTCAATATTTGCAAACCAACCAATGTGATACACCACATTAACAAGTTGAAAGATAAAAACCATA